>NC_133813.1:17723884-18023884 GCF_043250625.1 Sebastes fasciatus
ACATGGTTCCTTGAAGACTAGTCTTGTGTCAGTACCCTAAGAGCTCTATTTTTTATGTGAGTGCATTGTGCAAAGTTGAGTTCCAGTAAGGAGAGTGTCACTGGAGGTTACACAGGCAAAAACTTCCACAGGAAAATATACAGAATATATCATGTTTTCTACAGAGTAAAAATGAATATTGTCCTTTTTTTATGGTGATGTTACATTTAAGAACAGGGTCTGTTTTGAAATATATGGTACTTTCAGATGGTTTTGGGAAAGGATGCAATGATATGCTCTCTAGAAATCATCCATACTTTCCTTTCCAAAGCTCAAATGTGGATAAACTCTCAAGTAGGATTGCACTTCTGTCATATTGGATGAACTTATACGATTATCCACGATGGATTTAAGGCCTGTACACACCCACTGAAATATATCTTTTGTAATCCCACCCTGTTTGAAATTATTCTCACTCCGTCTCGAACAGGTGTACCATGTGGTATGTTAATAACAGTGTGAAAGTACTGAGCATAAACACCCTGGATCACTGATTCATGAAATTAAGGCCGTTGATGTTTTATGTGTTCTGTGCTTGTTGTGTATTCCACATCAGAGCAAAGACAATTCTGTACCTTGTGTGGATGCTAAAGCACATAGTCTTGTATTGTATTCTGTTCTAATACCAACACTCTGCCCCCCTCTCTATCTCTCTCTTTGAAGGCTCGTCCTACTTCTTCAAGGGGAAGGAGTACTGGCGAGTGCCGAGCAGCGACATGGAGGCGGAGGCAGGGTACCCCCGCCTCATCGCTAAAGACTGGCTGCTGTGCACCGAGATGCAGTCGGACTCTCCGGACACGGAGCCCAAAAGCACGGAGACGAGAGTCAACGTGCACCATCAACCGGACCACGCAGAGAACGGATACGAGGTGTGCTCCTGCACCTCGGACACCGCCTCGCTTTTAGGCGCCCGCCCCTCCCCGTCACCCCTTTGGCTGCTGCCACCTCTCTGGACGCTCTCGCTTGCCCTCCGCTCTGAACTGCTATGATGCCAAAGCACGGGACAAAGTTCCTGAGCTCATTTGGTGGATGGCCAGCTCAGCGGAAGCAAAAAACTGGAATATTTTCTTCTTACAGTATCATTTGGTATCCTTTTTGCGCTAATTTTGTTGTTATTTATTTGACATGTCATTTGGTTGGCACTGCCGGCTAATGTAACCATCCTTATTGGCATCAACCCACATATGCTTTACAAAGTTTTTTTTACTGAATGGTCAAACTGCCTCATATCTGCAAGGAAAAAGGTTGTAGAAATGTGTTCCAAGAGTAAGTATTTGTCTTTATGTGCAGCAGGTTTATAGCTGCAATGCCTCACATACAGACAAGTTAAAGGAATCCTGGGATGCAGGCAGGTGCAAAGGTGAACAGTGTGCCAACACACACACTGTTGCCAGCAGAGGCTTTTTACAGGGTCATTTCACCAAAATCAGTTAAAAATTGTCAAAGTCTTGTTGGCACTTTTTTTTTATTACACTCGTGAGCAGGATGCGACGTAATTTCGTTCTGCTGTGCACTTAACCCCGTGAATAGTATGAATGACAATAATCTTGAATCTTGAAAATGACCAAAAATCATATTTTCACACTTACCTCTAGTGGTATCTAGCCATGTAGATGGTTTGATTTTGATGTAATAGTTTCTGCCTCCGCCCCCAATACAGTGGAGATGAGAGGAATTTATTGGTGCAGTTAAACACACTGAAAAATTACATTTGGAAAAACTACACAGATGTGTGTATTTGCAAAAACAACTCTTACTCTGGATAATCCAAAGAACTCATCGGGATTATTTACTCTGTTAAAAATGGTACCAATGAAAACAGTTGACTACTAAAGGCCTTTACACACTGGGGGCATTTTTTTCTTGCCCAGTATATTTTTTTGAACTGTTTTTGTCATGAATATTTTAACACAGGATGTGAATATTTTGCGGCGGAACAAGGTTGATTTTTCTGAGCTTTTGCACCGCGACTGAAGGCATCAACCAATCGCGTTGTGCGGAACAGGTTGCACCTATATTTATGAGACACAGAGGCTCCATAGTACGAACAGCAAATTTCATTACTCCTTCCATTCTTGACAAAGACAGCGGAGACAAGAACCACTACTTCTGTTCCTTTCACAATAAAAGTCCTAGACATATAATAGTTGCAGGTGAGTATTTCGCATTTTCGTGTTTATTCATCATTGCCCCGGTATGTAAAGGCCTTAAGGTGGTAGATTATCCAGAGTAACAGAGACATTTGAATTTGAAGTTATAAAAGTAATTTCTGTTTACTTTGCTGTGTGCACCACTAACACTTTCCATTCACCTAACATTCAGTGTGCAAACGTCTTACTGTGAGAGCCGTAAGTTTGGATGGATGAGTAGGTGGATGGACTCAGTTTCTTTCCCTCAACTGTGCTCTGAAGTGAGGAAGTGCTGCTCATGTATGTATTCCCATGGTTTCATCATTTTCACCTCTGGTGCGGAAGCATTCCCTACTCTTGGTTTAGTTGTATCTTTTGTATCAAATTTAGATTAAATAATATTCCTGTTTATTTGGCATTGCTTCAATTGGGTCACAGAGTTCGTAGAGCCTTTTTTTGGACTTTTGGACAATTTTCTTTTATCACCCCTAGCTCCTTCTGAAGAGTCACAACGTGGTCTCTGGATTTATTCTTGCTGTAAAGATATATTTACCTATAGACTGATATATTTGAGTTGAAAGGTTCTGCAGCTATTGCATAACCGAGTGGACTGTGTATATTTTAAGCTGTGTTTTCTAATGTAAAATATTTTTTTAGAAAAATTAAAAAACATCTGATTGACTTTATTGGCTAACCGTGGTCACATGGATTTGTATGGAGGCCGATTATTTTGAGTGTTGGCGGCCGTGTGGGCGTAAGTGTGTAATTATTTAGCGTCATTGAAAAGGAGCCCGGCCTTGAAGGCAGATGAAGGTATAACATGACAGCTTGCAGACGCCAACTGGGAGCTGCTCTCTTTCTCTCTGATGTTCTGCATGTTTCCCTCTTGTAATGGTCACTGCTGATCATCAGGAATGCAAACCACATCATGTCAATCACACCGTACACTCGATCTGAGTGGCTTTATGAACAGATTGGCTGGCAGAGGATTATACAGTATACCAATGTTTCTTAAGGAAAGAGAATCAGGGAAGCAATGTTACCTAATCCAAAAATATTCAGCAGCTCAGATACTGCTAATTCAATGATCAAAGTTAACAGCATGTCAGGCCTTGGGGAATATCTAACATTTAATATTTGATTGATGTTGTGAACAAAATATATTTTTTGTTGGTGTTTTTACCCAAAAATATACAGAGGAGTTGGCAGTATTTTTTCTGCACTGAGTAGTACCTTATCAGGCTGCAGGCACAACCTCTGCCTCTCAGAGAGTAGCTTGTATGTAGTCTGAAAGGTGAAACCCGGGGCAAATAAGGTGTGCAAACCACCCACCGCTGCTTGTTAAGCTTACTACTGTGAGCCACATGATAATCTCACCCGATTCTTGGATTTTCATCATCTCCTCATTTCTCTCATGTGGATTTGGACGTATGTGAGTCAACCTACGGTGAGCAGACATCCCGATTTGTCTGGGATCGTCCCGGTTTCAACCTAGGTGTCCCGAGTCCTGACAAATATCTGTAAAACACACAAATGTCCTGGTTTTCAACAGTTACTACCAAATTGTCCCAGTTTTCACCATTTTAAAAATGATGACAATATTATACTTACATAGACGTTTATGATGTTCTGTCCCACTTTAATTTGTGCGCGCGACAACCGATAAGTATACATACAGAGAGCCGGCACAGCACACTCCCCTGCAGTCTCTTACTAGACGTACACACGGGGATGGCAGATCCGCTGGTTACATTTTGCGCAATCAGCATCAGACTGTTGAACCACAGAACCCCTCCCGTGCTTATGTGCACATCAAATGCATTGTTTTGATTAATTATTCTACACGGTTCCTGCAGCGCATCAACAAGCATACAGGCGAAAAATTGTGAATCACTTAAAATTTTTCGCTCCGCTTATAACTCCCTCAGGACCGTCCATTCCTGGCGTCTCCATCCTGGCCAAAATGTCATCATCGTGATGTGATAGAGATTGTTCGGGTTCAAAAGTAAAGTTGAAAAATAATTGCCGTATCAAGTCTCAGACAACAATAAGTTTCCTCTGAGGAAAACTCTCTGCGGGACTCCCAAACTGTCAGTGCGTCATGACTCATGACGGGAATAGCCCTGTGATTATAGTGGGTGAAAGTAGTGAACATGATAAGTCATGATTGTCACAGCCTCTAATGCATCCTCCTATAATAGCGCCTTCTTTCTGATCCCACCCTGTGCTCAAATGTGCCACAGGGGCGGCAAGTTAGCCTTAATCCTGATGAAAACGCCTATAGTGCTAGAATATTTGCGCGTGAACATGAACGTGCAGTACACTTAAGGGTCCCGGTTTGGGGGTTTGAAAATATGGTCCCCCTATGTTTTCACTGATAAAATTTTTTATAAATGTGACTCGTCTAGACTGGAAGGCGAAAAAACTGACAGTAACTCATAGATATAAAAACACTGTTTTATATCTATGTAGTAACTTCTCTCCCATATCTGCGGTGGTGTTTCTCTCCATCCGTAAAGAGATGCATTTCCTTGCGTTGAACACTAGGCGGTGTAATCCGTATACTGTACAAATGTACAGACACAAAACAAAACTGTGAAAACGACGTGTAAGTGAACACATCTAACTGACACTGGGGATGGGGGGTGGGGAGACTCGGACAAAAATAGGAGTCCCTACACAGGCACAAATACAGTATGTGCATGCCTATGCAGGTGTTTGTGCGGATGTTTATTCTACCCAAAGGCTGCGGATGAACCCCCACCGAAATACTGCAGAGCTAAAAACTTCATTCTGTTTTGAGGTAAAATGAAGTTTAAAAGTTTAAAAAGTCACTCAATCACCATTTCTGCCAACAGCAGCAGTTTTCCTTCCCTCGTCTTGACACACTCGAGTGGTATTAATTAACTGGTGTGGCTCAGCAGCCACCAGGAGACCACCTGCACCCACAGGCAAAATGCAGCAGAGATGGGTCACTTTCTAGCTCCGGTTTGGCAATTAACGGAAAACAATTAGATGCGTTTCATTAAGTAATACTGGAATGTTATTGAAGATAGAAAGTTAATATTTTTAAAACTACCAATTTCACTGATTATGCTAAAAGGGTGTCATCATCCATAGAGCTTCTTATATAGTTGCCGCATGGCACTCACTGCTTGAGTCTCCAGATGGGCCCGGCAGAACCAATCAATCACTCTGTAACTAAAATATTCAAAAGTGGAGGAGCTGCTTGCAAAGCCGAGAAGTTGCAGCAGAAGAGAGCGTACAGTAAGAGGAGAAACAAATGGATAGGAAGTGACAGATTAATAGACAGATACAGGGGGTTAGACAAACTGAAAATAGAAGAACTGGCAGCCAGAGAACAAAACCACCAACAGACACAAAAAAAGACAAAATAGATGTAGAGATAGAAAAAAAAAATGAAATGTCATTTCCAGAGAGACAGAAGCTAAGATAAAGAAGCAATTTATCAGTAAGTACTGTATATAATCCTCAGAGGAGATTGGAAACTGTTTCCTCCCAGTAGCTGTTCATACGGTCGGTTAAAGGACAATTCTGTTTATCACAACTTGGGCTTTTTTTTTTAATAGTTTCAACCAAATTTCTCTCGGTTATGATTACAACGTTAACTATACTCGTCGTACATTAAATTTTGACGAGATGATGAGGCAGGTTATAAACAAGCTGTTTAGCCAGATTATCTAAACCATTTTATTTGGAGGCAAAACTTGAAGCAGGCAAAATGTTGTAGTAATCTCTCTTTGCACAGGAAAACTGTGTGAATGGGTAACTATGGCAAGTCGGAAAGTCAAAATTGAAGCAGGAAATTGGTCTTTAAACTGTGATGGGTGTTTACAGTGTTTGTTTTCTCTTCCAAATCCAAACTTGATCAACTGACTGCTCATGCCTCTTGCCCTGTCTTGAATTATTTTTAGTGATGCTGCCACGTTGCGTTATCGAACACTATAAGCACCATAGATGTGGGTCAATAGGGGCCTACTACACCCAATATTATGATTTATCATCTATTCACATGGTAGATCCCTGAAATAAGGTATAAAAACAAGACAGTGACCTCTAGCAACCGTATTATTTATGACAGAAGCGGAAGTGAGGCACTGTAGTATAGCGTGAAACTTCATTTGGAGTGGAGGTCAGGGGTGATGGATGGGACACAAAACAAGCAAAACATAGTTATTTTAAGCCAAAACACAATGTTTTTTCCTAAACTTTACTGTTTCTGTTGTCTAAACCTAAATCATTTGTAGTTGTGTTGCCTAAGAAGCCTTTTTTTGTATTCAAATTGTAACATTTCTTTCAGTTTTACAATGTGTTAGAACGTGTTGCTTTTGAGTTTCACTTTTACAACATAGTAGGTGTAGTAGGCCCCTAATAACCCACATCTATGGTGCTTATAGTGACTAACTATTTAATAGCCTGATAACAGTCAAATCGGATACCAGATTTCACCAAAGATGAGTGTTACTGATGATTTTAAAAACTATGAAATTAAGACAAGTTGTAGTAAACAGAGTTCTGCTTTAAAATAGACAGCAATTACAAAATAATAGCCTGAGTACTATGTCACAAACCAAAGGTCCCTGCCCAGGCAGATGCCAGTTGTCAGACCTGTGACGAGACATTATTACCAGAGAAGGGCAGAGCAAAATCAATCAACTGAGTTTGATTTGTGCATGTTTGTGCATGTTTGTGTGTGTGTGTGTGTGTGTGTGTGTGTGTGCGTGAGAGACAGTGAGAGAGAGAGTTTGCCTCAGACAGGCGAGGTTAGTGCTGTGCAGTGATATGAATTCTGAATCATGCTCTATCAGACACTCTCACACTCTCTTTGTACTGCTGGCAGCTTGGCTAACCCCACACAGACGCATGCATATGATTATTTCATTTCTCTCTGTATGTGTGTGTGTGTGTGTGTGTGTGTGCTTGTACATCCATCCTTGTGAGGACCAATCTGAGTTTTAGACCTTCAGAATGAGGACATTTTTGGAAAGTGTGTACATGTTGCTCTTCACATCTTCAAAGGCCTGTATGAGGGTTCAGACTTGGCTGTAAGGTTCAAGTTAGACTTCGGTTTAGGTTAGTTTAGGTTAGGGGCCAGGGAATGCATTATAATGTATGAGTGTCCTCACAAAGATAGAAGTACAGGGATGTGTGTGTCTGTGTGTGTTTGTAGGCTTTTTGGCTTTCAGGATAGCCCTCCATAGACCGGGAGGTGGTGGTCATGGGGGAGTGGAGCAGCTGTTGTTGTGGCTGTCCATTTTGCATTTCGCCTGTCCTCACGCACACATCAAAGAGCTGGGAGCAGGACCCCTGAAGCTGGCACAGGTGCAGAATACACAACACGGACCTCTAAACACCTGACAAGGAACAGCGCTGGAGCCGTGGGAGATGCCACGGGGAGACGGGACACCAGAGTATAGTCGCTTTTGGACCACACTGAACAGCTAAGTTGTAAAGGGTGGTCTCTTTGGTCTTCAAATACAGCACTTAAAATCCAAGTATAAATGCACATGGAATACTCATGAGTTGTGAATCCCAACCATCTAACTCTAACAACCTTTTGCAAGCATGACTAAACTCAGTCAGATATGAGTGGGTTCAGTCATGGTACAAATATGTAGATTTATTTAAATATGCGAGCTGTTGAGACTGTTGGCCGAGCATGGGTCCCTTTCTTTAACCGTAAATGACACCTGAAGGCCTTAGGCCGGGCAGAACCAATCAATCATTCTGAGGTGAACCACACAGAAGCTGAAATATTCACTGCCGGAGCAATTTCCTGCAAAACCTAGAATGTGTCGTGGGATGGTTTGAGAGGATGTGGTATGATGTAAACTGTGAGATGCACCACCTGTTGTGGTGGCAAACGGCTCAGCGCTGCTTGCAGCAACTCTGCTTTTCATGACTTATTCAGATAATGCAAATAAAAAAAAAAAGGAAATTTCAGTTCAGGGTTTGAATTGTAGTTTTGGTCCTTTCTATTTGGGTGTTTTTGTGTGAGGGATTCCTTCAGGTGCTGCACTTTGCTCCCTCAATTTAAAACGCATGCAGGCGTTTCTGATCAGGTGAGTTACAGACTCTAGATTTCCAATGGCAAGCAACCATAATGAATGAAAGCAAAGTATGGCTTGGCTTAAGTAGTAATCATTTGCTCATGGAAAAAAAAATAGTGTAAATAATTTTGATTTCATTCTTACAACCATTGAAAATATGCAGAAAAGTCATACTGTATACTTTGCACCTACTATTTGTTGGCGCTCTGCTGCCCTCTGCTGGTGATGAAATATAACATTTTGACATGAGTTGTTAAACCAGCTGCATGATGATCTTTGTAAAAGTGAATGTCTTTGAGGTCAGATCAAGCATGACCCTACTACTCTAATCACTTTACGGAAGAAATACAGTGTGTGCTTTAATATTTTGTTCTCAATAGTCAATATTGAAAACAGCAACTGAAAACATGCATAGTTAGAATTGGACTTATTGGGCTTTCCTTTCCTCCTCCTCCTCCTCTTTTCTCCGTATTCTTCCTTGCATACCTGAAGGCTTGGAGATTCTCTTTAGGAAGAAATGTGAAAATACTGCGACTCTTGACATCTGTCCGTCTAGTGATCTTACATCCTGACCCCGTACTCGAGCTGTTGTGATATGCCCTAGGCGACCGCCTATTTGGCCTGTGTCTTTAGCCAGCCCTGTATAATATTGGTGTATAATATCAGTAGACTGCTTTTGATTTTGGTCCACAATGTTTTCCAAGTAATGTCAGAGCCATATTATGTCACAGACCAAGACATAAATACTGCTTGTGTTCAAGCGGGTTAAAGCCCTTTCAGTGTTTTTTTTCATACATTACTTCAGATTTCCCCCCCAAGCCAACTGATGCAGTTTTGGTATCAGAAGTATCTGCTGGGGTCTCGGCTCTGATCTCCTCTCATGTCTCGTTAAATATGTCTGCGGGCTTCCGTTCAGTGGCTCAGTCTGCCCCCCTGGGTCTTCCTTATACCCTCTATCAGTTTTCCTCGAGTGTCTGACCTGTCAAAGTTTTATTATTGATACATATTTTCTACTTTAGAACTTCTGAAACAAACTTAACTGCTCTACTTTGTGGGCTTCCTCCTTTTATTATTGTCTTTTTCCCATGATGAAGAAATGTCCTTTCAACTTCCGTCTACCTTTTTTATCTTTAGCTGTCCCTTCCAGTCTCAGTAGGTTTTTTTTCTCCTCTTGCGCAGTCTCTCAAGGGCTTCTTCCTCATCTTTCATCCCTTTTCTCCTTCCGCCTTCACTTTCTCTTGCCCTTCTCTTTGTCTCGCCTTGCCTCCTCTCTTCGACCTCTAATTTGTCAGTTTAATCGTTTCATTAGCTTCTCTCTTTTCTCTCATTTCATCAATTCCTTCTCAATTTCCTTTAATTTGTCACACTTCACGCTAAAAGTCGTTCTTCTCTTTACATGAAAATCTTTGTCCTTGATTAGACCTTTACACCACTTACAGTATATTTATTTCCCTGCCTGTTAAATCTTCCATTTATCAGTCTAGGTTTCAGGAATATTTTTGAAAGAATCAATGCAAAAGTACGAGGGGTACAACACCTTAGAATAAAGTGTAATTGATATACCACACCTCCACAAGGGATTTCCTCAGAAAGTATTATATCAAGCCAAATATTGTATATTTATCTGTGAAATTCTGTTCAGAAACATGAACTTTAGCTTCAAGTGCATCTCAGTAGACCCAAACATTATATTTTCCCGCTAAAGTGAGAATTAAGTGTCCACTTTCCTGCTTTTCTATTTTATTTGCAGTCAAATAATAAGAGTGCAGGGTAGGAACTGAATGAATGTAAATACTGTATGTCTTTATCCTTTTTGCAATAATTGAGTATGCTTTTGACAATTGCATTACCTTCCTCCTAATATTATTTTCGCTCCAGTAAAATAGCATTATGTGTTGTTAAAGCCCTTTCAGAAAGAGCACTTTTTGTGTTATTATATTAGATGCAGAAAAGCTCATTTACCCAACTGCATGTGTCAGCGTGCTCAGCAGAGTGGGGAATTATGATCTGCAGAAAGTGCTGCTTCTCCTACAGGCATTTTAAAAAATCCCTCTGTAATATGATGTGTTTATATTGGTCAAGATTAAGTATGTATTTGATGAAAAGTTGTTTTTCATTTTTTTGTGCATCATGTTAGTTTTGTATTCTTTTATCTCTCATTTATCATATATAGTTTATATAGTAAATGTACTGTGTGTGTATGTGAGTGTGTTGTATAAGCATGTATATAATGTGCTTATACGTATTGTTAATTTTATATGTATTTTACACATTATGCTTGATTATATTTATTATCTATACATAAATATCCATCACAAACATACTGCATTTACTCTTCCGCATTGATCTGGATTATCAGAAAACAAACTGCACTACTGGTTTTGCACATAATTAAGCATACTGGTTTAGGGTGCTGTACATACATAGCTGTCTAACTTCAGTGTTTTTGTTATCTATAATGTATTTTTCTACTTATCCGCATTCTGTTCCTCTCTTGTCTTCTTCTCATGCTGTTTTCATACTAAATGCTACCTTTCCCTCCTAAAGTTTGAATTTATCTTTTCGGGACACGACTGTTGAGGCTGAAAGCTGAATTCCCATTGTGGGTTATTATTGAATACAAGGACACATTTATCAATTTTGTACAAGACAAGACTACAACACAAGGCAGATATATCTATGCTAAAAAAAAGAAGTGAGTAAATTGATCATTAGTTCTCAACAATTTGAGTTTTTAAGGAAATATCCAGTAGGTGGCAGTATTGGCAAATAAGAGCTTTAGTGAAACTATTGTGGTTTCTAAACATTTCTTCTGATCTCTACAGTTGTGGGACAATGGTAAGCTTACCATAGATGTGTGTTCATTTATCGTAAAACTACTAGTAGCCTACATTCTAGATCTATTTTGGGGATTTTTATTACATTAAAGCATTGAAGCAACGTTGCTTTAATGGTACGATGCAGCCTCACAATTCTCTCTTAATCTTTGCATAGATCAGTTATACGTTATGTGTCTTACACTGAGGTTCTGTTTGAAAGATGCTGGAGGAGGTTGTATTTGAAGGAATGATAATGTTATGGATTTGCCCTCCCTGTATTTGAAACGACATGACTGGGGAGTATACCTGAGATTATTCATCCCGCCCACTCAGCCACTTCATCTGAAGCGGTGACGGATCACAGAGCCACGTCTCTGAACTGCCACCACTTGGGGGGTCATGCATTGCATCTTCCAGCTGCAGCTTAGGCTAACTTTTCGAAACTGTTGAAAACCACAACATTTCCTGTGCCACGAATTATTTTTACTGCAGCAGAACTGATGCATTACAGAAACAACACACAAAACGAATGTAATGTGCTACTAACACATATCTGATATGTGGTGGTCTGCAGTTTACTGTTGAATTCATTGCAGAAAACTGGATAAAAACTGTGAAGCAAATTACCTAAAATCCAAAACGTTGCCAGTACTTCATTTGCATTCCCAATACAGTGCTGCCCAATCATGCTGAAACATTAACAGACGCAGATGTTACTGATATCTTTTTTCTACGCAAACTTGACTTTGTAGCATAGTTGCAGCAGAGGTGACACATGCCACAGGCAGGAACAGACTGAATTCCATCTTCAAAACCTGAGGTTGATTTAAGCAGAGGAGAAATGTTTCAACATGCCTACACTTGGAGCGGAAAAGGCCTCATAAAAGGCGGCGAGCTGCTCTTTCTAAAGTGTGCTGTAAAATCACCAGAGGTGGATCAGATAAATATTATGATCAAACTTTACAGAATGTACATCCTCTGCCACAATTTTCCCAATATACAATATACCCTCACACCATGTAATCTGAAACAAAAATGGAGGCACTATATTTAAGTTGTACATAGAAAATGTTCAGTAAAACAAACTAATTAAGCCTAAAGGTGCTAAATTCGAAATCAGAGCACATCTGCCTCCTCTGCACGGCTCTCAACATGGCACCACGGAGGTGTTCTGTGTATACTGTCCGCTTGGAGGACGCGTTCCACACATGCACGGATCACTACCACTCGTAGCGTAATCACAAAGACGTCCACACAGAGCCTATGCATACACCCTCTGATGTTGAGATTTACGTCATGCAGACAGAAGATCATTTCAGCTGACCTTTCTACTACATTCTTCATTTCTTGCAGTGAACGATCATAACCCTTTTTCGCAGATACTTTCACTTTGCTTAAGACTGGGAGTGTTTTAACCTTTCATCTAGTTTTTGTTCCTTTTTCTTTAAGTAGCTTTAAGGTTGCAAAATTCCACTCTGTCTGACAGTATATATTCTGTATCAGCTTGTTCCAACTCTTCATTGAAGCTGTATGATGTTTACTTTGAAGGTGATATTCAAACCCCTAAGAATCCATGTTTTATATATGGCTGAACCATCCCACCAAATGGAAATATTCATGAATCATTTTATACATATTTCCTCAAAAAAAACAGCCTGACATATTTGGTATCTTTGGAAACTTTGAGACCTCCGGTTGAATTTAAAATTAAGATCTGTCGGTTGGACCAAAAGTTGTTGAGATTAAGACATTCATTTAGGATTAAATTCATTGGGCTGTAAACTTTGAACATTGTCCTCTAAAGGGGTGCAGGGCCAAATGGCCTCACAGGATTAGAAGCATTGTCAAGGCTACACCGCAACTCCAATCACCTCTGTAATCTCCTGATTTGTTCTCAATACACAACCAGAGCTGCCAGGAAGGGACCTGTCTGCTCTTCCATCCCCCCGGGGGCACTTTGAAATTCAGCTCACTGTCCTTCAACTTGGACTGGCAGGAGAGACGATCTTTTATGCATTTCAGGCCTACAGTATATAACAGTGTATAAGTGAGCACTGCCAGATCATCCCAACCAAGTCCCAGGTGGAAAATGATGTCTTTGTGTAGTATCTACAATATCATAGAAGCCATTGTTGTGATCGATTTTCAATCAGTAAAAGTCTGTTCAAAAGATCACAACAACCAGGCCAAACAGAGTAAATAGAGCAAATCAAGAATGGACACACTATCCTATTACATATGTTTGTGTTCCCATTTAAGAGATTATCTTTCATATCTATTTAAAGATATTAGAATAAAATCGAAACATCTCTTTCATGGCTACTGTTGTCTACACACAGTCCTACACAATGGCAACTGAACAACAACAGGTAACTTTCTCACCTGCCCCTCTCCACCCCCCCCCCACCCCCCCCAGTCTGCTCCGACTACACCCCCTCCCCCCACCCCCCCACCCCCCCATTCAGACCCCACCCTTTCTGTGGTGACCAATGAAGTTCAAGGCTCAGACTTTTCAAGGATAGAGACCCCTGGTGTATTTGACTCCATTGTGAGAACATCTGAAAGCAGCACTTTGTCTCAAGACTCCTGCGTTGGTTGGTGTTGATAGTAGGAGGACGTAGGACCATGCAACACATCTCTGGTAAGTTTGATCTCCTTGACTATGCTGTATGAGCATGCATTTGCAATGTGACACTGGGCTGTAATTATTTGGTCATTTCAGGCTGTAGTCACAAATGCAAGATGCAATTGGCCGTGAAGTGTTAAATAGTTGTTTATTTTGCTTTACTTTACACCACAAAAAATGCATCATCTTTTTTATTATTTTACTGATTTGAAGAGAAACTGATAAATAAAATAGGGGGTGCAAAATTATCCTGATCTATCATATGATGTCTCAAGTTCTGTATGCTTTGTGATCATATATTTTTCCTGTTTTTCCTATAAACTAAATATTTTTGCTCCACCAGACTCCAAGTCCCATCTGAGCATGCCCCGGTCCCCTCCAGCAGCTGACTCATACCAGCAGGGCTGCAGGATGACCCTGGAGAACTCTGATCTCTGGACGTCCTTTCACAGCATCGGAACAGAGATGATTATAACAAAGCATGGAAGGTATAACGACGCTGGCCACTGAATTACACCACACTTTGCTTTCTGAGAATACCAGTAGTGCTTTGTATCATTCATCACCATAAAACCTAAAGTATTGCCTATGCTATAGTTACAGAGCAGAGACTTTGACTGCACCTATTTCACAAACTTTTGTAAAAAAAAAAAGATTTAAAACCATTCACTGACTCTGTTGTTACAGGAGAATGTTTCCACACTGCAGCATCCGCCTGTCTGGCCTCCAACCTTTTGCCAATTACGTCATCATGGTGGATATGGTCCCTGCAGACACCTTCAAATACAAGGTAAATGTATATATATGCAACAAAAACTGAATCCTGTTTGCACTGTTGTTGACAACATTTGGTGGAATAAAACCCAGCAGATTGCAGTATGTAAAACGCTGCAGCCAGACACGGGCCTGCCCACTCTGGGCCATTCACCGCTGCATATCAAAGCCTTTCATTGCTTCCTGTTTGTGCACTCTCGGCTGGAGGCCCAATCAATTAGCATCCCTCCTCATTCAAGATCGGTGAATGAGGAGCAGTCGGCCATCTACACACTCAACGACTCTTACACCAACTGCTGTGGCCCATTTGGCCACGGATCTTGCTTTTAGCACACACTTGGAAAAAAAGAGGTACATGATAAAAGGAAAGGACTGTAGGAGCATTGGAAGAGTTGGAGTTTTTGAGGTGTGGTGAGTCTGTAGAAACAGTGATGGTTTAATGATTAGCATACTTGACCAGAAAGATAGAAAACCTCCACAATGTGAAGAATAGCCCTGCAATGAATCCTGCCAACAAAGACATTTTCATGCACCACAGCTCTCTTGCATTGAACCAGCCATTATGAAGTGAATTTCATGCTTCATGAAGACTTCTGATTAATCAGACATGTCCTCCGGTTTCACACTTGATAACCTTGCATCCCGCCCTCCCCCATTTCTCTGTAGTGGAAAAAGGAGCAGTGGGAGGTCGCCGGGAAATCAGAACCCCAGCCCCCGTGTCGGACATACATGCACCCGGACTCCCCTGCCCCAGGAAGTCACTGGATGAAACAACCGTTGTCTTTTCTCAGGATGAAGCTCACGAACAACACCTTGGATCAGCACGGCCATGTAAAGACACACTTTCACACACAGAGTCAAAGTGATTATACTAATGCTATGTATGTTTTTTCACTTTATACTCAATTTTGCTCTTCTTATCCTTCAGATCATCCTGCACTCCATGCATCGCTACTACCCCAGGTTTCACATCACCCAGGCAGACAGTCCTTACACTATCCGCTGGGGTCCATTTCAGACCTTCTCCTATCCAGAGACCACCTTCACTGCAGTGACCGCTTACCAAAACCCAAAGGTATGGACTTGTACAGCAGTTTTATGAAAACCCAATACAAATGTGATGGTATTTCTGTTTGATTAAAACAAAACACACACTGCACCACTAACAGTTTGACTATACTATCTATTCTTGCTTTTTAAGATCACCAAATTGAAGATCGACCATAACCCCTTTGCTAAGGGATTCAGAGAGGGAGGTACCCATTCCCACAGCAAAAGGTAGGAATAAATCAAATTGTTACTATGAAATGACTTATTTTTGTTGTAGTCTTCTGTAAATTAAAGACAGACATTTGTAATTACCACATAGTTTTAGGCAACTATCAAGATAAACAACAGTGAAAAATGAAATCAGGAAAAAGTGTTATAAAATGATTTAAATGTTCTATTTTTTTTTTTCTATAGGTGTCGTTCAAATAGAAGCCCTCCTGAAAAAAGAGCCACACTGGAAAGGAAAGATCTTTGCGACAGTCCTCCTGGTAAGTTTTTGTAATTATTATAAAAATGTTTACTTGTATGAAATCCTACTGCACCAACAGATACAATTCCAGGTAGTATGAAAAGGTATTCCCAAATCAATGTGCCAGTCCTATTCAACATTGTATTTCCCTTTCAGGCCTGCAGAGGATGCCCTTCACCTCTCCCTCAGTGGAGGCAGGGAAGAATGAGGCTTCCACACAGCAGCAATTGAAAGGGGGTGACCTTTCAGCCTTGACTGTAGAGCAGGACCCATCTGAGAGTCTACACGCTGAGCCCCTGGAGCTGCAGGAGTATGACTACAGCTGTGAAGAACAGATGGTGCCTGCATCCGTGCCATACCAGCCCTACAGGTATGATTTAAGATACCCAGGATGACATTAAAATTAAAATGCAAAGTGATGATCCATGAAATTTAACCTTCACTCTTTAATTTCTCTAGATCTCTAGAGTACACCAGATACCCACTGCCTTGCAATGACGTACAGGCGGCACACACCCTCGTCCAACCACCACCACCACCACCACCTCATCCACCCGCCACGGCCGAACACAACCCCCAACAACATGGCTACTACCACCATCCTCACCACCACAGCCATGCAGCAGATTGGAGCCAGTACCCGCTCTTCTCCTACTCGTGTTGGTGAACTTTGCAACAACGGTGACTCCTGATTGATGGAGGATGTAACCACTAAAGCCTTGAGGTAATGCTGCTAATATGAGTGGACCAGGCCACTCCAGTAGTTTATTAGTTTATGTTAAAAGTGTATAATTGTGTATAAAGTTTCATGTATTTCTGAGAGCTTGTTCCGTATGTTGGAGTAACTTTAATGTTTTGTCAGATTCACTGGACAAAAATCCTATTCATCTGGAGACCCTGAGCTCAGTCTGAGCTTGCACCGTTATCTGTGTTAAAGTAGATACATTATGTGTTAGGGTGTATATATATACATACAGTATATATAGTCAGCTGGGAAATAAGTGTTAAGAATAACATAAGTAATGAAATCTGCTGGTGTAGAAGAAAAGCCTCAAAAGGTTTTCCTCTTTTCCTCTCATATTCATTTTGTGCTGACTTTTCTGCTGTTGAGCTGACAGCTGGAATTGCTTAAAATACAGTATAGTATTAAACCAAACTGTGTGAAATATATATATAGTTTTAGCAGACAAGTCATATTGTGTCAGAATCAGTATCTGCATCAAAAAGTGACAAAATTGTATATTGGTGTTTAACTGCTGAAGAAAGTTTTTTCACAATAAATGGACATGAGTACACTTGTGTGACGTTCAGGTATTTTTTCAAGTATTTTGATTTAAATTAAGGACACCGCTAATCTCATTTTTAATGGGATGAGCTGTGCTAAATAGCCTACATAATCCATCATCCTTTCAACAGAACATGCAGCTGAGGCATAGGGGAATGTCATTCATGTTGGTCAAAAACCAAACATAAAGTGTTGAACACATTTGAAAATTTGACCTGATGATGGTGCTACAATCTCCAGCATTATTAGAATTCATCCTGAGGAGAACGTGAACGCCTGTGCCAAATTGCATGGCAATCAATCCAATAGTTGTTGAGATACTTGACTCAAAACCACAAATGTCAACCTTATGGTGGCGCTGGAGAAAATGTAGGGTACATTTTTTGGGGACCATGAAACCTCATCTTGTACATGTTGTGATATTCCACTGGATAGGAGAAAACTTATACCTATATACATAATAAATATACTAGAAGAACACTGAGTATTTCTTCAACGACTGTATTTTAATCCTTTTGAGCACAAGTGATACACAACAAAAGCATATTTAGGGGTGAGAAAGAGTACAAGAACAATGGAACAATGAGAGACTGTCCAAGAGCAGCATGTCTAACCTGATATAGTGATGACAGACAGCTAGTATGGAATTGACATCATAGTCTGGCATAGTTTACCCAGCAGAAGGCAGGCAAGTCTGTGCTGTAAATGTTTTAAGAGAGAGAGAGAGAGAGAGAGACAGAGAGAGAGAGAAAGCATATCTGGGACATTCATACAGCTTCAGGGAGCAGAAAGTGCAAAGCAATTTTCTAGAGCACATCAACAGATTTTTTTGAGATTTTGTACACATTTTTTACAACACTGTAAAAAATAAATACAGAGAGGCAAAATCATGAATGGCACCAAACCTGCAGCACATGATGTAGTTTCTAAAGGACACTTGATTGACATCAATGATGTAAGGAAGTTTGAAAGTGACATTCTGAATACAGGAGTGGAGTATGTCGAAATTAAAGTCACATGGTTTGTTGAAAAATAGTCATTGTATAGCATATCAAAAAAAGTCATAATGTATCTTGTTGAAAAAATTAGTAATATAGTATGTTAAGAAAAAGTCATTAAAAAAGTCAGAGTATAGTATGTTGAAAAAAAGTCATAGTATACCATGTCGAAAGAAGTCATAGTATAGCATGTCGTAGAAAGAGTAAATACAAAAGTCATAGAGTAGTATGTCAACAAAAGTCATAGTATACCATATTGATAAAAAGCACTATAGTTGTACCTGACTGCGCCCTGCCAACATCCAAACCTGACACCCAAACTGGGCTGGAAAATACAGCAGCTACCACCAGCTTGCCCATAACCCCAGAGCCGACACCCCAGACTCCCCAGCAGAAGAAAAACACTTCTGCTGTGACAGTCAATGAAGATCCAGTTCAGAAGATTATTGAATATTATAGTATATTATGTTGAAGAAAAGTAATTTGGCATTTTTGCTTGATGAATGACTTAAACAATTAATTGATTATCATAGTTAGTAGTTTTGTGTTGATTGACTAATAGTTTCAGCCCTAATCGCCTTATTACCAGAGCCCTAACAATACTACATAAAAAACATTTTTAAAGAGGATCCCTTCAATTTGTTTCTGAAATAATTAAATCAAAATATATACTAAGTGGGATATTTTTTAGTTAAAAAACAAACTTGTCTGTGTTCTCTGGTTGACAAATTATGTAATTGTGATTTTACTGCAATTTCTTTTTACTTTTTCTGTTACTGTTACCTACACGTGTTAAAATTTGCATATAGCTGCAATAAGCTAACATCAGCCACGCAATTTATCAGTTAGGCTCTCATCATTAGAATATCAATCCAACTTTTTACGATTTAATTTTCTTCCATTTTCCACAGCACCCTGTGAGCCTCACCGTATGAAGCTGTGATCTCAGCTAATGCTGGTGCTACAGTGCCTGCAGCCTTACACATATAGACAGTAGGAGAAACCCAGTGATAAACAATATGGGAATCCTATATGGTGTTGGTTAAATGGAGTCTCTACACAGAATGTTAGAGTAAGGCGGAGATAGGAAAATGTTGTTTACTTATGAGGTAATGGTGTTTGTACTGGTGTTTTTTTTTTGTACTTTTGGGTGGTGTCCAAAAACCGAGCACAATGAATTGATGTTGTTGGGCAGAATGAATGTTTCACTACTTTATTAAATGGGACATGGTAATGGATGAAGTGCTGATGTAATGTGTGGAACTGTGCCATAAGGTTAATGTTACAAAGCCTTAGATGACCCTTACGGAAAAACAACCATGCGTGCCCTCATTTAGCATTAGTGTACAATGATGAATGTTTACCAGTAAGCCCGTACTCTATCACATCAGTTACTTGTTTATATTTATGTTGGTTGATAAATATAATTTTTGATAATCAATTGTTACTAATAAACCACTGTGTTGTATTCTATGTCTTTCAATTTTCAATTTGACATCTGGCTTTGTATTTTGCGGTAGAATAGAAACAACTGACAATTATTTTCATCTTTCATTAAGGTGCGGATCATTTTTTCAATGAATTGTTTGGTCTATAAAATGATGGAAAATAGTAATAAAACATATAAAAATGCCTCACAGAACCCTATGTCATAAAGGTCATAATGTAGTACCGGTATTTCGAAAAAAGTCATAAAAAAGCTATAGTATGTTGGAAAAAGTCATAAAAAAGTCATGGTCATAGTATAGTATGTCAAATAAAAGTCATGGTATAGTATGTTGAGAAAAAAAGCCATAGTTTAGTATGTCGAAGAAAAGTAAAAAAAGTAA
Source organism: Sebastes fasciatus (assembly GCF_043250625.1). Lineage (NCBI taxonomy): Eukaryota > Metazoa > Chordata > Actinopteri > Perciformes > Sebastidae > Sebastes > Sebastes fasciatus. The sequence continues at coordinate 17,743,974 of NC_133813.1, forward strand.
CAGTACTGATTACTATGTCGAAAAAAAAGTAATAGTATAGTTTGTCAAAAAAATAGTCATAGTATAGTATGTCGAAAAAAAGTCATTGTATAGTATGTCGATAATCTTGTGAAAAAAACTTCATAGTACAGTACGTCGATAATTTCATGAAAAAAATGTCATAGTATAGTATGTCGAAAAAAAGGTAAAATTATAGTACGTCAAAGAAAAGTAAAAATATGCATAGTATGTCGAAAAAATAGTCATAGTATAACTTGTCGATAATTTCATGAAAAAAAAGTCATGGTATAGTATGTCGAAAAAAAATCATAGTATAGTATGTCGAAAAAAAGTCATTTTATAGTATGTCGAAAAAACTTTGAAGTATAGTATGTAAAAAAAAGTCATAGTATAGCATGTCGAAAAAAGAGTACAAAAAAGTCATAAAACAGTATGTCAAAAAAACTTCATAGTATGTAAAAAAAGTCATAGTATAGTATGTCGGAAAAAAAAGTGTCGTCATATGTCGATAATTTCATGAAAAAAACGTCATTATAGCATGCTGCTAATTTTGTGAAAGAAAGTCATAGAATATAATGTCGATAATTTCATGAATAAAACATCATAGTACAGTACAGTACAGTAAAATGATAGTATGTCGAAGAAAAGTAAAAATATGCATAGTATAATAATGATATAGTATGTCGAAAGAAGTAATAGTATAGTTTGTCGAAAAAGAAGTCATATTATAGTGGGTTGAAAAAAAAGTCACTATGACTTGATTTCCACATACTAAAATTTTTTTTTACTGACATACTATGACTTTTTTATCACTTTTCTTCGACATACAGTAATCTGACTTTTTTCCACATACTATGACTTTTCTTTACAAAATTTTGCGACATAATATATTGTATATGTATTAAATATATTGTATATGTATTAAACTTTACAGTTTAATTTGTTGAATAAGTGATATGTACACTATAAATAGCAATAGACGCACTAGCAGTCATGCATAATGACAGCTGTTCTGGTGCTATTGAAATTGCTTATGACCCTGTGGAAACCATTATCTAAAATTAATTAAGTTTTCTTGTTTTTTCTTCATTCAAATCAGCGGCATTAGTCATTATTGACAAAATTATATTTTCTATTTACTGTATTTTTATTCATATTTCTAAACAGAAAAGATTCACTGTGGGCCAAATACTCTACAGTATGGCAGCTGGCATCACATATTTTAATAGGTGGGGGTGGGGAGCTTGTAATGGACTGTAGGGAGGCCTTCATCGACTGTGCGCACACACACACAACTGACATGCACTGTGCCCCGAGGAGAGGTCAGACTCAGCTAAGTTTGATTCATTATGGTCATTCTCACAGCAGCCATCGCCTATCACAGTCCAGAGCAATACATCGATTGACTTTAATGACAATTTAACCTGGCATATGCACACAAAGCACAAGGCGTACAAGGGTAAAAGCCAGAGAGAGAGAGAACTAAATACACAGAATACCCATTTTTTTGTCTTTTTTAGGGTGGGGCAAGGGATCCTTAGGGGAAGATAGCAGGTCAACAGTAGATGTCACATAGTATTGGTGACCATCATCTGAAAGCTGGGAACCTGACGATCAATTTGAGATGCAGCTCAGTATAATTTGTTATAGTCGTGAATCAGAAATAAACATGAATTAATTAATTTAAATAAATTGTGAAAGTGTATAGAACATTATGATAAAAGTATATAATGGCCATTCCCATGCTCTATTATGTCTCATAAGTTGTTGCAGCAATGTTTGGGTTAAGTTTGGGTTGTGCAGTTGCAGACATGCTGTGTATGAAGGCATCTTTTAAGGCACAAGAACCATGCTATCTGTGTGGAATGAAAGTAATCTACAGTCATGGATTTTCTATAGATGCATGTACGCTCATGGCTACTATACTTGGAAACAGTTGCATAACGTGTCAATAAAGTCCCTGTCACTGTGAATGGCTGGAATCCTCTGTTTCATAAACGTCACACATCACCAGAGGCATCTGATCAGGAGTCCAGTGATTAATGCCTTGCAGTATTAAGATTAAAATGAATCTTAAATAAGGGTTGTACCTCTAAATGCATGACAAGGCAATAAGGCCATGTTTTTCTATGATATAGTTCAAAACGACATGCTCATCATTAGCGGTAACAGTAATTGTAAGGTGAATGTTAACTCTCAATTATGTCAGCCAGGACTTTGGATATATTTCAGTAAGCCGTCAACAGATACTAGGTGTTACATATCACTTATTACCCGATCTTGATTGGTCAATCACGGCATTCTACGGGCTGTTATTTCTTTATAGCAGACCGTTGCTATGTATAACAGACCGTTGCTACGTATAACAGAATGTTGCTACGGGCGCAGTTCTGATTTCGGACTCCGGCGGACCGTTTTTGTGTCAAATTATTGATTTCTTTAGTAAGTAGCCGTGTAATAAGCGGGATAATGTACAGCGAGACGGTCATTGTTGTGAAATAAACCCAGGGTTTATTTCACAACAATGATCTGCTCGCTGTACATTATACCTTAATTATATTATATATTAACATCATATCAACATATTTAGGACCTATTGGCTTATACTTATTTGTACCTGGTTTGAAAAATGCTGAACAAACAGTCACGGCACATGCTCATCTGTAATATTGCCCTTGAAAGTTTTCCATTCCCATCTCTAGGTCAGCTGACTTTCTTTTATTAGCACTTCATTAAAATTCATTAATTGCTTCCTTTCTCCTGGGCGCAGCCAGAATCAAAAACTGGAACTGTCAAAAATTAGAGCAAGAGCAACTGTCCTGTGCTCTAGATACACAACCTGTGACAACCAGGCTGCTGCAAAAAACACCTCCACGCCCACCCCCATCTGTTAAGACAACGGTGCGTAGTAGAGAGAACAGAGATACCAGACAGAGAAACTTAAAGAAGTAGACGTAAATTTTATTTACTTGTTCTGTACATAAAGGGTCAATACCAGCACAGGTGTTAACCATGGGAAATATTAACACATGTAAATGGTATAAGAAAATAAAAGGCACAATTTTCAATTCTTAAGTAAGAGACAGGCTTTCCTAGAATATTTGAAGAGAGCACAGTAATACTGTTAATGCCATTACAAAACAAATCAGAAGCATGAGAAAAGCAAGTTCACCTCAAGAAAAGGAAATAATCAGGGTGTATTGCTTAATTAGTAGATTTCATTAAGTTTGATGAGGAAAAACCCAACACTGGTTTATTTGCACGGACCAGGAGGGATCAAAATAAGAGAAACCTGTATTTAATAATAAGGACATAAATGACATTAAGCAGCATTTGGCCGGGCAGAACCATCTCCCCGGCCAAGAGGTCATGCACAGAGGCAACCAGCAGGCATTTTTCCCTTTTTGTAAATGTCACCGTAGGTACTTTTGTTTAATAACATCACTCATTTTTAACAAAAAAAAAATGCTTGATTTAATAGCTGACAAAATAAAAAAAACAAAGAACAAAATTGGGATACAACTAAAAGCTGCACAATATTACTGAGTGAACAGCTGAGCGTTGAATTTTAAACGGAAAGCACTAGGCGGAGAGACAAAGGGGGGTTGAAATGGTTCGGGGTTTTTTTACAGCAGAAATGTAAAGGTCGCACTTGTTCGCGCAACTTGTTTAATTTGCCTACTGGTCGTAATTGGTTTGCAGCACAGTAGGAACAAAGACGCTTTCCACTACTCTGATAAGAGTCTGTTTTGCATAAAGAGACAAAAAAAAAAGTGTGCACAGACCAAATATTCAAGGAATGAAGCTGGTTGAAATCCTAAAATTGACAGGAGTTAACATTGCATTAAAAACATAAGGGGTAGAGAGAGGGGATTGCATGCGCATGAGAGAATGCATTTATCTTACTCTCTGAAAAAAAAAAAGGCATTGATGGGATTGGCTTGCTGAAACATTTCCTCCTTCCCTGACCTATGCCACTGAAAGTGGAGATTCTCACTTCAGTGGAAAGCCTTCAGTCCTCGCAGCCCACACTGTGACAATGTGGTTTTTTTTCAGCTAGCCTTGTAGTCAGATGCTTGTGGGAAGTGCTGGCCAGGGCTTACTGCCGTTGCTACTTGCCTTTTGGAATCCTGTTCAAAGCATGGCACTCCTATGCGGAAAGTTGAAATATATCATATAGTGCTTGGTGCGGTTGTCACTAAAAAAACCCTGCTAATCTCTAAGCAATGTCCTTTTTTAGTTCAAAATTATGTGAAGGACAGTTAAGGAGAGGTACCGAAATGGACATGCAAAGTTACCCCTCTAACATACATCTTCTCAAAGTCACAAATAAAAACTATTGTTGATCATGTGGCACAAATAATAATTAAAAAAAAATAATGAAATCACATATGGCCGTGTCATGTCTTATTATTAACAAAAGATAAATAAGTCTTGTCAGCCAGACTTGTGCCAGGTTGAAGAGCAGATGGGAATCTATAATGTCACAGTACAACCCTAGATCCTCCACAAAACCCCCTTCATCCTGACTCCAGTCACACATCACATACACATCAAAAAAACCTGTCAACCTGAATAACTCATGGCCAATACGCGCGCCTGTGTGTGTGTGTGTGTGTGTGTGCTTGTGAGATGGTTAAGGTACAACAGTGACTTGATTGTTTGGAGAAATAACATTTGACTGGCTGGTTAGCTCCTCATTGCCTCAGTGCTCTCCCAAGTCCGTAGGGATATTGCTGTTCCCTACTTCGTACAAATATCCTCACAATCGACAAAACAAACACGCACCGACACTTTCTAAAGTCCCCAAGACTTCAAACATAACAAATATTCAGAGAAATAAAAAAAAAAAACAGACATGTTGTGATGAAATGTGGGGAAATATCTATTGTGAACACACACGTATACATACACACACATTCACACTCACACTGATGCCCAGTGATCTGGAAATGAAAAGGACACTAATGCAAAAAAAAAACACTGCCCAGCCTGGAACCGAGTCATGGGGGAAAAGGGATGTGGGAGAAGTGGGGTCAGGTTTTTTTAGTTTGGAACCAATGTCCAAAGCTGTAAACAGTCCGAAAGCCTTGCAACGGTTGGCAACAACGGAGGGGTCGCTATCATGGTACAGCCCCCAAGCAGGCAAGCACGTAACCGTGGTGACACTGGTGGGGAAAAGGTGGAGACGGCCAGCAAGATTACGGTACAGGTCAATACTGGCGAGAGGGTTCCAGTCGAACCCTTGGGTCAGTCACTCTCATCTGGATTCTGGGGGTCTATGATTTTGACGTGGGTGAATGGGAAGAGGCCCCGTCGTCCGTTCACCTCTCCCTCCCACTGACCGCTGATGTTCATCCGTGAGACCTTCACGATGTCGCCAACCTGAGGGGCAGAAGGATAGGAGGCAGAGTTACAACAGGAGCAGGAGGACTTGTTTGCAGCAAATCCGAGTTTTAAAAATGACCTACAAAATAGAACATTTTTAAAATGCAGTGTGGTCAAACTACAGTGTAATGAGTGCATACGCTTTTTGTTTAAGGTGGCCATGATGTGAATGTTACTCAACCAGACCAGGTTTATTACGGTTTTAAGTTCCAATAACACTGCAATTTAATAAAATACCCTGACAACCCGGGACAATTGAACATTTGGGGCAAATTAGAACGCAATAAGGGCGTAACGATTCATCTACTACATCGATGTATCGATTTATATTCGTACGATCCAGCTACATCGATAGGTACTCGGCAAGTTGTCCTTCACGGGGGACGTATATCGATCTAAAACCGATTTGCAAGGTAAATAATCTATTGTATCGATACTAAGAATTTGCACTTTTTGTTTAATATTACACTGCCTTGTATCTTGAGAACTGTGGGTAACCAGCGGGTCCTGAAGTTGCACTTTTTATTATTTTCAAATAAAAGGTGTATGTATTTGCCATTAATCCTTGCGTTTACTTGTTTATAACCATAATTAATTAATCCCCGATTCCCTTACAAGAAACATTTTGAGGAATCCTGACCTGCACTGTCCAGTATCCAGCTATTTACTTCACAGTCAGTGATTGAAGTTACTGTCTCGATTTCAAGTCATTGAATCGTATCATATCGTATCGCTCCAGATGAGCCAAATATCGGCCATTAAATCATATCGGAACCATGGAAAGTGATACGTATCGTTTTAAAAACGTCAAATCATCACACCCCTAGAATCCAATAACCAAAAAGATCAATTCCACATTATAGCCACCAGGCAAATAACACAATTTCTACTTAAAGATGAACATGCAACTCATGAACATGCTGCGCTACTCCATATGATATGACGTGATCGATGAAGTGATATAATGCGGCTTAGTTGGTAACTGCAATTTCCATACAGCGCAACGGCAGACAAAAGGGTTAATTTGAACTTTAACTTGGTGATTAGCTGCTGCACCAGACTCTATTGTAAAGATACACACAAAAAAAGACAAGACAATATAGCAGAGTGAATAGCCTAGGGAAAAAAACTAACTGCATCTGACACATGGCCAATGCTTATTTTAAAACCTGCTCAAAACTACACTAGCTATAAACACACGTGTGAGCTAACACAACATCCAGTACATCTGATTCATTAATACACACTTTAAAAAATAAATAAAAGCAGACCTCCAAACCCATATTACACTGTGGTTTGAACAGACGACAGAAGCCCAGAGCTGTCGCTCAGATGGGTTTGTGACACTGACTGTGACCCCAATCTGTTAAAGCCATATGTTCTTTATCAGGATTAGAAGGGGGAAAGTCTCCATCATCAAAAACCATGATTGAAACATGAATGTGAAGGGACACTATTTGCAGCTTTAACTTCAGAATGAGGCTTCAAGGACATCTAGTCCTAGACATTATCTTTAACACAAATCCTTTACGCCATCCTGGAATGACAAAAATGCTACTTAGTCATAAAGAGCTTCCGTGGAGCCCATCGGGAAAAGAATTATATAAAAAAAAAAAAATCTCCATTCAATAAAAGACAAAAAAAATAGCTGCCGCTCACTAGTGTTCACCTTCACATTTCAATAAAGTTTCATTCAATTTTATACTTACAAATCTTCATTAAGAAGAAGCTGGTTGTCATGAATGCAGACTTTAATTAAAATTCTTAAGTATGTTGAATAAGATCTTGTTAATCTAGTATTTAGGATTTGTTGTAATTCTAGTTACAAAATAAAAACTCTAATAACTTACCGTGGCCACGCAAAAGCTTGGGGTAAACACGTATAGCATAATCAAATATGAAAATCATATCTAATTATTAAAAATGTAGTAATGAAGACTAGTACTATGCAACAAAAATGAACAAAAAATAGTCTGAAATGAAACCCTAAAACAATGAGGACATAACCTGATTTAATTTGTCTCTGAAGTGAATAAATAATGACTCATAGCTTCTGCTTCTTGAACCCCAGGGGCGGCAAAATAGCCACAGTACAAAACTAAAGGGTTATTGCTCGAAGCCATGAACTATTCTGAGCCAAAGACAGAGACAGATAGAGGAGACATGATGAGACGAGGTAAGGTATGCGTTTTCGGTGTAAGGCAAGTTTTTTTTTTTTTTTTTTTTTATCAAAAACACCACAGGAAATACTAGGGTTTCCGCTAGTTTCTTTCTAGTGACTGGTTTCTAGGATTTCTGGTGGCTTCCTTCTCTCAATCAAGACACTGATTACACGATACTGATTAAGCACAGGTACTAAAAGTTCTGCATTTTGTGCTTAATCTACGTAGATCCTATCTATTTATGCCTGGTGATTTGCATCTCCTTTCCAAAACAGATCAGTTTTAGTTTTAAAAGGAACAGTGTGTAGCATTTAGGGGGGCAGAAATGAAATATATTAATAAGTATATTTTCTTTAGTTTATAACCGCCTGAAAATAAGAATTGTTGTGTTTTAGTTAACTTAGAATGAGCTGTTTATATCTACATAGGGAGTCTTCTTCACAGAGCCGGCCATCATGTTCCTACAGTAGCCCAGAACGGACAAACCGAATACTGGCTCTAAGCAATGTCCTTTTTTAGTTCAAAATTATGTGAAGGACAGTTAAGGAGAGGTACCGAAATGGACATGCAAAGTTACCCCTCTAACATACATCTTCTCAAAGTCACAAATAAAAACTATTGTTGATCATGTGGCACAAATAATAATTTAAAAAAAAAGCTATTCACGTTTTCGCGTGGCGGCGGGAGACGTTTCAGTTGGTTGCAATTTGTACCCTCACCGCTATACGCCGCCAAATCCTACACACTGCACCTTTAATGATGCAACATATTGAAAGACAGGTGCCAAGATACTGTAAGATCAGTAACACTTTTGTGAAGAAATAAGTGCATTCAAATGTTGAATTGTTGAGGACAGACAATGGATTTATGTTTATCCAGAACAGATGCAACTGATTGACGAGTTTTCTTCAGTACTCCCGTTTTAAGCCAGGGTTGATGTGAGGGGGAGGTGAGGAATATAGGCATCCCTAAAGGGAATCAATTCTACCCGCACTGCAATTCAGTACATATGCATTTAGAAAAAAAACAAAAATGTCTCCATTATCCATTTCCTAGTCTTTGGGGACCGTATATACACACACAGCGCTTGCAATGACAATAGCATCTTTATTTCTTAATCGTACATAGTGAAATAGAAAAACATTTAATTAATCTAAATTAAGCTTTTGCAGCATTAGTTTATCTCAACTAATTGAACCCTGAAAAGTTCTGCCCATCTTTGAGCTGCCCAGTAGGTATTAGAGCTAGCACTCCTGTTGGATAGAAAGACTTAGGCAAAAAACAGACCTGCAGCCTTAAAATGGGCAATGTGTACAGAGACAACTTCTGTACCCCTCGTAACTTGTTCCCAGTGAAAACAAAGTGACACTGTGTGTTCTGTGTTAGGTCCCAACTTGCCACGGTCACAACCCTTACAGTACTTACTGGTGGGTTGATTGTTGGTGTTCTTCGCTTATCATACCAAAGAGAGAGAGAGACATCTAGACTAAGACTACCATCTTAGTCAGACCTACAGTATGTTCACACTGAACTTGAAATATACCACAAAAGGTTTTGTTATTTTACAAGAAAACATTTTGAGAATCAAAATTTACAACAATTAAGAATAAATCCTCAACAGTGTGCAAGGAAAGACTATGACGTTGAATCACAGTTTTCCTTTAGATGCCTCCTTTAGTATTTTGCTTTGTGCCTGATAGTGGAGAAGCATCAGTCTGAAACCGCTGCAGTGTAACACAGATTTGAGCAGCCCCTCTCTATTCCCAGGATTAGCAAATTATGGAAGTTCAGATATAGTTTTCACAACAGCAAGACATTTGAGGTGTGGTAATGCAGGCCTTTTGCTCTCATGTTAAAAAGCAGGGTGGGCGATCTTGAGAAATCAGCGAGACTACGCTAGATTTTTAAAAAACGATCCAAACGCAAAACCCGGCTCAGTGTTGTCAACACCTTTCCAATGAAAGAAGCTAGCAGCACTAACTCAAAAATCTCTAAATCTAGCAATAACTTCGCCAAGTCGGCTACTTTGACAGTCCGTCGCTTCGGGCCTCCCTGTAAAGCCAATCCCCCACAATTATCATTACGAACATGGCTATTGTTAGTACTCGAAGCTGTCAAGCTAGCAGTTTGTGGAAGACTCGGGTGAAGGTAGACAGGCTGGTACTGTAGGTAGCCCGTCCAAGCATTACATTTGGACCAAATTAAATGACTGGACGGAGTTTTTTTTCTCCAGAGAATTTGATTTATTGATTGCTGTTGGGATGTAATGAAAAGTTCAACTAATATAACTAAATTTTTCTAAAATCTTCACCAACCCTGCCTTTAAGAACAGATTCTAGTGTTTTAAAAAGGACAACACTGGGCCTTTTTAATGTAATGTAATGGCTAATGATGAAGATAGATTATAAATTAACTGGGCTTACATACTTATGAGTAATAAATATCTTAATAAACTACAAACACTCTCATAACATCTCTAACTTTTGTTGAACACAACTACTAACTGGAGCAACAGAAGTTTGCAAAGACTCCTACTTCTTTCTTTCAAGGCGACACACTTTTTAGTCTACTGAACACACTGTACATTCAGTATGCATTTGACCCATTCATACAGTAAGAGGCCGCACTCACGGGGTTAATCTTTAGTTACCCGTAAACAGAATCCAGTCTGCAACTGTAGCTTCACACGGTTCACTGCTACACCATAAGATTGCACAGAATTGCATAAGTTCCAAATAAAGCCATGTTTCAGTTTCAGTTCTCAAATGCTCGCCCATTCGTGAGCACAAACTCTTTCTCTATCGCCCTCTCTCTGTCTCTCTTTGTGGAGTTGGTTAAATCAACTTTTAGTTTAATGGAAGTTTCCATCTCTCCTCAGTCCAGAAGACATGTCTTGTTGACCTATTCAACTCATGTCAGTGTCAATCTGAATGAGGTATTCGCCATTTCCTGAGGTGATTGTTTATATCAATTGTAAAAAAAAAAAAAAAGGAACACAGGGGAGAGAGTAGAGAAGACAAGACTAATGTTGTTAGATGGAGCGGTCTAACCTTTAGCATGAATGCCATTCACCAGGTTTGCTCATGGTCCAAATTTACACCTCATTTCAGAGTCACAAGAATGACTGTACCCAGCTGTAGCGGCCTAGTTTACTTCCTACATCCACTGACACACTCTGATGTCAGTGAATGGCGGCAGAGATAGGCCGAGAGATACCTTGCATTTTCATCTCTCCCCTGGGGGCGTCACTACAGCTCACTCTGCTATCAGAGTGGAGCAGTTTCGAAGCCCCAGTACATACGTGAAGTGCACATTATGCATTACATGACGTGCTTTGACATGTTAGCACAGTCAAAGCAGATTTGTATTAGCCAGAGTGCACTGCTAAGAAATGCAATTGAGCTGTGAAATGAAACAGTGCTGCTGCCCATTTAGCACCGTCATATTGTATGATGTTATCACCCTAAAAAAATTGGATAAATATGATTTTGTGTTTATTGTGGTTACATAAATGTAATTTATGTTGCTGTTAGACCGCCCCATTAAAACATGCCTCCTTTTGTAAGGGAAGCCAGAGAGCAAACAGTTTTTGGGACTGCAGTGAAAATGTTGTTTTTGAAAGGCTAAATGCCAACAAATATAGATTGAAGCTGAATATTTTGTTAGATAAACACATTGAAAAAAAAACATGAATTTTGGAAGTTATTACATCCATATTTTTTCAATAAATTTAAACAATTACAGAGACGATCGACGAGAGAAGGTGGACTATTGCACACAATGTTTCTGTAAGTTATTAATGATAATAATTTGAATGCCAACGTGTTGAAGGTTCAAACTATTCGGTACAGCCCTAATGCTCACCGTGGTAGAAGTTTTTGTCCGGCTGCTGGAGTCGGTGGTAGAATTGCGTATTCTGTTAGAAGGTGAGTTTTTAGATGGGAGCGTAGATTTGTAGTGTTTCGATCTTTAGTCCGGACTTCTTTACGGCACAGTTTACAAATCAGTCGGTTCGCGTTCTCTGGCTCTCCTTTTTTGTTTGTTTTAAAACCAAAGAATCGCCAAATAGGCACATTTGCGAAAGAGAGAGACTGAATATAGCACAAAATTCCGAACTAGCGTTGCATAATTGAATATCATTCTGTTACGCTAATCTTGTCATGTCGCCCCAGCCTACTGAATGCTGTCAACAAGTATCATCCCAACACTACTGCATCAGCATGATGCCAGTGCCCAGAGCAACAAATTGAGTCAGCTTAATGCAAACGAGTAGGAATCACCTGCAGACAGGGTCTAAAGCCACTGCTGTTGGGTTAATAATCTTACGTTGTGACCATGCAGGAAATAGCCTTAAATGTTAGAGGACTGCAGACGAGCTGCAAGTTATCTTAAGACGCTTTCACACATAGAACCAACAAGACTGCTGTGGTAACTCTGTAGGCAGCACTGGTGTTTTCCCCTATTCTCATTACTAGCTACCGACTACTGCAATCTCAATGCAGAATGCAGTTACAAGAAATGGTGCAGTGCTGGAAATATTCCGCTTTAAAAGGTGTGATGTTGACTATTTCTGTCCTTTTCTCCACTTATAAACTGGGTAATGATTTTTTTTAACCATTTTTGTCTTTTCAAAAATAAAAGGTTACAGAGCAAAAATGTATTATGTTGCCCCATTATCTCTTGTGATTGATTAACTACTAAAGACTGCCAACAATGCTTACATGCTGGACCTGGGAATCATACAGCCTCTCCTACTAGAGATCCCAGTTAGGAAGTGATGATTTGAGGAGCAAACAAACTTCCGTCTTCTGTCAAACTCTGAATCAACATAACACACCCTGAAAGGCTTGAGGTGAAACACGATTGAAACTTTTAACCATAGGAGGTCAACAAAACACTGCCCTTCAGCCATCTGTTAAGAGATGCTGAGTAACCTACTACAACATGGCATAGAGATTTACTGCATTATGTTGCATTACAAATCAAAGGTACTGCTAAAAGAAAAATCTGATATACTGGTTACGTGACAAACAATAAGCTGGATTTCTCCCACGACCTTTATTCTGAATATGTTAATGATTTTATTGTGCTTAGTAATGTTACGTAATTTGAATCACAAATACTTAGTCTTCATGAAGTGGGTCAAATATTTGTGAATTCTGGAGACAAGTTAATTCACGCCTTTGGTAATGTTACGTAATTTGAACAACAACTGCATAAGTATTGTTGACTACAACACTTCAATCTCGCAATCCATTAAAAGTGTAATTTTAAAAACAGCCCATCTCCTAGAAAGGCAGGGAGGAAGAGAGGACGGGGAAAGAGGATGAAACCCATTTTTAGATAAGTGAAATCCCATTTTTAACATACCTCTAAAGCAAGAGCTGTTTTGTCGTAGGCGCAGGGCACTCGTTTCTGGATGGCCTTTGCCATGACGGGGCCGTTCTGCACGGACGGTAGAGGGGTGATGACTGCTCCGGGCGTGCCGGGGGGCAACGGCGACGGCGTCTGCGGTTGGGCGTAGGCGTGGACGAGGGCGTGGGAGGGCTCGGGGATCCCGTAGCTGTTGGAGTTGCGGGATCCGAGGGAAGGCTGGCCGGGATGAGGCGAAGGTCGTACCAATTTCTCCACGTAGGGCACGGGGATCATCCCCACGCGTCCGTCTTTACTCTTGGCGCTCCACCACTGCTCCTCTGGCTTCTCCAGGATGATAAGGATCTCCCCCTTCTTGAAGGGAAGGTCCTCCGCATCGCTGCCAGTGAAGTCATATAGAGTCCGCACATACTCCAGGTTCTCGTCTGGGCCGCCGATGGGCTGGATGGGACCGCTCACTGTGCTTGGGTACCTTGAGAGATAAGGAGGTAAAAGAAGGAGACATAATGTGGTTACCATAAAAATTAGGCCACTGTCAAGTGCATTAACATGAAATAGGGCTGCACCATCTTAATTGACTAATTGGTCGTTTTGGTCTTAGCCGACTATGACTTCTTTAGTCCTTTTTTTATGCATTTTCATGCTCAGCGACTTATTTCCATGAAACTTATGAGCACATCTCTGGTAAAGACAAGATTTAAAGTGAAAGATTTAAAGATTTAATTTGTGCGATTCAAACTCAGTTTTACAGATCTGTCGATTAAATCAACTAGTTGATTAGTCGAGGATAGTCTGATACTGAAACTCAGATATGGTGGGACTAATCACACATTTCCCTCAAGCATCAGATATTTTACGTTGAATGACGTTCAGTAAAAGCTGCCTGTGAGCGTCTACTAATGTAGCATTGAGAAAAAGGCTTAAATGAAACATCCATATTAATATCAAATATCTTGGAGCAAGATTTGAAAAAAATTCCAAATACAGAATGATATGAAAACACTGTTGTCATCAGTGCTAATAGACTTAATAAACATGCAAACCACAAATGTTGCCAGCATATTGGCTGGTGATTGTTAATTTTTCCAACCTCATGTGTTGGGACACCACACAGCCTTACTAAGAACAGTAACCTGGACATGTGGTGGCGGTGTTCAAACCAGTTTAAATCAGCAGGGTACTGAGGTCTGACTGAAAAGTGGGTTAGTTTTGATAAAAATAGACAACCTACTTAAGCTAGATTACACCAGTCAAACATATGAGACTCCAAGTGTTATGGTATTGCATCACTTACCCACCAAAAAACTGACAATAACCTGATATTTTCAGGTGGAATTTCATTCATTCATTCATTCTCACTGTGCAATATCATTTTCCACTTGTGCATCTTTGTTAACAGTCTGTTTATTGGCAATACCGTATATACTGCTCCTATTTTTATACTTCCTTCTATTTAAATAGTTCATATTTTGTTTCACTTTGTTTAGCTCTTTTGTTTTACTGTGTTAGATTTTTTTTTTGTACTATCCCCTTTGCTGCTGTACACTGCACATTTTAGACCAATAAAGGAATATCTGATCTTATCATGGTAGTTAGTGGAGTGGAGGTATATACTGGGTGACTTGTCCTTACCTGGGTGCTGGCTCTATCAGCGTGGTCGTATCCAGGTAGTGGATTTTGTAGAACTCCAGCAGAGCAGGGAGGTGCTCGAACTCTTGATCGCCGATCTTGAACCTCTTGCTGGGCAAAGAGTTGATGATATAGTGCGACACTTTGGAGTTTTCCGACACCGACAGCACGTAGTCGCCCGGGCAGGTCGACGAGTCTCGAACCAGAAACATGCCATGTCTCTGTCCTTGTAACCTATTCTGTGCCTCTTGTCGCGACACGGGTCCAAAATACCAGGCGGACCGATCAGCCGAGTCAAACCGAGCAGTTGACATTTCCAAAAAATAATAAGTTAATAATCAAGTCTACAAAAATGAGATAGACAATAAGTTAAAAACGTATGTATGCGTGGTGGTTTGGGATGGGCCAATCACAGCAAAGTGGAGGGTTTTTGGAAGATGCAGGGCTGGGTTAGGGTGGATTATTTCTGCACAAAACTGCTGCAAGATTAAAAAAGAGCAGAAAACAAACACAACACGACTGGTTTTATCCAACTTTGGAGCATAATGTGGTTCCTGTGTTTCAGCAGTCAGTGGCTGAGCGGCCACAATAGAAACAACTTATCGACAGAGAGAATGCGAGAAGCAACAAAGTATCAATGAAGCTTCCCTTTTTCGTTCCGCGTTCTGAGAAAAGCTCCTCTCCTTCTTCTACTAATAATGTATCTCCTCCAGTCAAGTGTCACTTATGAAGAAAAAAAAGGTGGCTTCAGTTTTTTATCTGATAAATCCTCATCATTGTCGCCAGAGTCGAAAAACGAAATGATTACTTTGTATCTCCTTGATCTTTTACGATAAGGCACGCGTCATGGAAATGCGTTTTTTTGAATCCCCTTTTTCTCTCGAGCAGACTTTTGAGAGGCAGCACGGCACAAAAAAATAAAAATGGCGGCCCCGCAACACGTCTTCACACACAGAATGATGATTTCACAGCTCGGCTCCTTCCTGCAGCAGCGTGCATCTCTCAGGTGTGCCAGGTCGTTTCTGCTGTAGCTCCGTTATGCGTGCATTCCTTGTTAACGACTCTATATTTTGATACTTTCCCCTTATTATGTCTCTGCTCGGTCCCCCCCCTCACCCGAGCCACCAGAAGTGCGAGTACGAGACCGAAAAATGGCGACGGGAGGGCAGGTCCCGCTTTCTATCTGCTGCACGTCACTGACGCCCTGGAGGCGGAGGAGGAGGAGGAAAGGAGGGGGTGGGCGGGTGACGAGGCCACGGACGGCCCCCTCCACCCCCAGAGCGAGGTGTCAATCATGTTTCCATGACACAGCTGCAGAACATTTTGTATGTCAAACGACAAACCATAGTGATGTCATCTTCATCAGAGGCAGACAGGCCTATTTATAACAGCAGCACAGCCCTATATTGTTTTCCTGCTATGTTCTAGTCCTTTTTTAAAAAAAAACAATGTGTTTAAAAATGTGCAAACTTATTTTATTCACTTATTGTATAATTGACAATATAATAAAACTTCTTCTATCAACATGAACATCTTTTACATCCATGTAACATTACATCTACAGTGATGGATGAAGAGAATAAATGTAGCAACACCACAATGTAAAAAAGACTACAAGTAAAAGTCCTGCATTTATTTTATTTGCACAAATTATTACAAATATTTTTTTTTAACATCTATTCATTAATCTACCTCTGTAAATTTGTACCTTTGTAAATTTAAATTTAAGTTAACATTCTGTCTTTTTGCTGCTACTACTGTTTTTATCACTGCTTTTCTAGACTCAAGACCAAACTGTTCTCAGATGCTTTTTTTAATTGATCAAATGCTGCACTTTACTGTATTTTGATTGTTTTTATTATCCTTTTAATTTGTTTCTTTTAACTTATACTTTTATATTCTTTTATTCGTAATTATCTTGCTTTTATATGTGTAACACTTCACTTTGAATTGCCTGAAATGTGCTTTATAAATAAACTTGCATTGCCTTTTATTTATTAGTTGTTGTTTTTTTGTAACTACACTGAAAAAAAGCCTGCAAAATGTCATTCCTCTCATTGTTATATTATTGGAATGTTAATACTGAGGCATTATGTGCAAGTAGCATTTTGCCGTTGTAGTTGATTTGGGAGCATAGTTAATTTTAAACTTTATGTTAAGCTTATCATATATTTTATTTGAACAATCTTCAAACGTCAACTAAACTTAGTACAATAAAAGTACAATATTTGCATTTTTACATGAAGTAGGTGTATAAAGTATGGCAACGGTCTAAGCTTCAAAGCTTTCGTGTCAGCCCTACTTTCCACCACTGTATAGATCTATAGACATCTCAAAGTAAAGGCCATTTGAGATGTTATGGTCATACAGCCAAGATCACTGGGGATCCCGTCCTCTAGGGTATTCCCTGGGCAGAATAAAGTTTAATTTATACATGAGTGACTGTAGATTTAATTATTATAACAGATGACAGTTTCGACATCTGACAACTCAATCATCTCAGATGGATTCCCTGAGGACACAGGCTGTCCTCTTAAACAACAAGTGCATGTTCTAATGTGTATGATGCATTTCTTTGTAGCCTATTATATTGTATTGTATGTCTGTAGCTTACTGTGGCTTCTCTAGCTCATATGTTTGAGGTACAGTATGTTTGCTCAGTCAACAGCTATTCCATGCCACCAGTAAAAAAGCTTTACGTATTTCCCTATTTTAATTTCCTGTTGTTCTCCAACTTCCCCCTCCATTCAATCTCATAATAAGTATTATCTGGCACAGAACTGTGACACATCGATTTGGAGCTCCCCAACCTGCCCAACCCACAACACAATATGCTGAAAGGGAGAGAGTGAATTTAAATGGAGGGGGTATAGTGCCTCCAAAGAAGCCTTAATAAAGAGTGATACACACCAAAGAATGCGTTGGAAAACACTGATTTGAGCACGACAAGCCGTCCAATGTGGCGGGGACAACTTCTGCTCGACGCCGAAAGTAAAATATATAAAGATGCAGCTCTGTTCCTCTGGTTATTGAGGTTTCAGTGACCATGCCTCATGAGGCTGCAGCTGGCACAGAGCAGCTCTCATCACTGCAGCGCTGTCTGAATGTTAATAGATTCGCACCCACTGGGTCTTAAGGGCTAAATGCCTGCCAATTCCCACATTTCCACAAAAGACGCAGTAATGCAACAAAGTGAAAAGTTGAAAACAAACAGGACTTCTTCCTCCTCAGAAGTATATAAGTAAAAAACTATGATATTTAGGGAAACATACTGTTTAACTGTGCATGTACCTTCAGTTGGTTTAAACCTTTGTTTTAGACATATATTCTGATTTTGTTACCACAAGGTCATGACAGCCAAGATGGATTTATTTCAGGAGCTCCTACATATAAATAATTACATTTTTTTATCAATATTCCAAATACACAAATTCCATGCAGAATATGAATTAAATGAAGTGATAAAAAACCCGCATTTTTGCAAGAGTTAAGAAATAAGGCTGAGGTAAGTTATGACATATACCTGTGTGTAACCTGACAAACATTTGTAGGCCTCGATTCAATGGATGCTCACGGAAGAGTTTCTTCAGAAACACCGCCATCTAGTGGAGTCTTTTATTTAAAAGTCTTTATGTATTTATTAAAAAAAACAACTATACATATATATAATTTTTTTGTTTTTCATTTTAGACTGTTCAGACTGTTGCATGGAGAGGAAATGTTATACACATTGACAGACACAGAGCTGTGAAGCACAACTCAACTGCTGTAGCCTTGAACACATCTGCCTGAGCACAAAAGCATTCAGGGATACATTGATAATAACCTGCCTTGGGACATATACTGTAAGGGTGTGTTGCTCACACCTCCTCTGATTTTACAGAAACGTCTCAGAGCATAGTCAGTGCCCCTCAGGCACAAGATTGCTTTTCTAACCATTACCCCCCTGGCTATCACTGCTGCATTAATAAGAACCTGCCTTATGGGCTGGCCTATATGAGGGAACTTCACATTGTGATAGCTTCAAATCACCAATAGAAAGTACGTGAGCGCTCAGAAATAGCAATGACGACTTTACCTGCATGTAAAACCATTTTCTTCATTGCAATATTATCAATGATTTAGGACTTTTAACTATTACGGCATTGGGTTTCTGTTGTACATTATGATATGTAACAACTCAAGCACAATAATGTTGGCAAAGACCATTATGTTCTACTTTCTTTGGAAGTTATTCGGTATATTTCAGAGGGGGAAATTAATGGCTTTGATCATGGCAAAGGTAGCTTTTAAACATTTTGTTTCCTACTAAATGAAACACCTTGGAATTAAAAGCACTTATATTGTATTAAGCACATGAGAGATGAAGAACATCATTGGAAAGGTGGGCAAAATGATACAGTAAAGCTAGGGGTGCACATTGTGGAGGTGTGTGGAAGTTGAGCTTTGAAATGCTGAGTGATCATTTTAAGCCTGCTGGGTCAGCCATCTCCTCATGGTAAACTCAGAGTTACTGCATGAGATGTTGCTGACAAAGTGTAGATGTCATTCCAGAGCAGAGAGGGCATTGTGTAGATGAATGTGATTTGTTTTACTGTGGAGCCTTCATGAGTAAATTCAGGGACTTCCATCTCAATCGTGCCTCTGGTAAATGGACATGCATAATAAATTGTACAGTATGCCAACATTAGCACGCCAGATTGCTGTGTATAATCATTATGAATTTCCTCCTAAAAGGTTCTAGACGTGGAGTATCTTAAGCCAGGTTCATGCTGGGAATTGTCTGCCCCGCCTGGCTGCGTGCAGTTCTTAACCTGCCCTACGTTGTTGCACAACTATAAGCTACGTTTTGATTCATGTTGTGAAATTAGGCAAGGTCCTTTTAAAATTGGTTGACTCTCCCACAGCTGTATACCATCTCGCTGATAAATGTTCAGATGAATTGCCAAGAACAGGAAGAGGCACGAGTCTGGGAGAAAAAACAGGAAAGGGCTATTTTGTGTTAAGACAATTTAATAGAGTTTTTCATTGTTGTGCTTTGTTGTACTGTAGGTTGGTGACAAACTGGCAAGTTAAAGCATGACACTGCTCCATACAATGTAAATAAAAAAATGTGCTTGAGAAATAAGCCTGGTAGTTTGTTATGCCTTCTTTATTGCATGTGCTTTTAGAGGCTTGACTTTGATTGTTTGCACTGATGAAAGTTATGATTACTTTGCTGTTTTAACAGTAACAAGTGATTAGTTATATATTTATATGAAATGCAACAATTCCACCTTCATTTTGGCAGAATTACAATAACTATGCAGTGACAACTAAACTAATACTCACTCAAATCTGACTCACTTTGGTGAAAATAAGCAGCCAGTGTTAAGTTTGATAACTTTTAATAGTTCAAATGTCTTAAAATGCATTGTTTGGTAAAAAATAAATAAGTTTACCATTCCCAGTGCAAAGCTAGATTTGAGGCATTCTTTCCTCTTCCTTTTGTGTGCAAAATTAAAAGCTTTTATGTCATTAGACCTTTTCACATTATCTGTCCTTGAGTACATTTCTGTATCCATTATAGTCATCTTTAAAAAACAAACAAAAAAACATTGAATCATAGGACATAAATACTTCATACAGATATCTGTAACTGTACACAGAGTTTTTGTGACTAAGGTTTTTCAGAACAACCTGTTTTTGATCGTGTCACTGCACCGTCCTTTTGAAACGGTCTCTCTGCACAGCACGGGTCCTCCTCTGTCTCTCTGCTATGGTGGAGCTGAGGCTCTGTTTGAGGGCTGGGAGGACCACCCCAGACTGAGAGGGTCCACACCTGGGAAAGGAAGTATGTAGATATAACTGAGAGGTCCAAGATGGTTTTATGACATGAGTAGCATCGGGAAAAGTCTCTGTATTGGTTACAAGAGGCAGTAAATGCCAATATTATAAAAGAAAGTATATATTGCCAAGAAGTGAAAGTCAATTGTTTCGTTCGATTGAAACATCAGCGCCCAGCAGCAAAGCTACGCTTCCGCCATTTCGGACTGAAAGCGACTAGGATGCCAGTAAAACATCTGCCTAAAAAGTGCCGTACAAAAGTAAAACAAAATTATTTCTACTCTATGGCCTGTGTTGAACAATAAAATACTATAAATATAATAAACGTTTTCAGTCCAAAATGGCAGCAGCGGCTGTTGTAAAAAAACCTAAAAAAAACACAGGAGTTTCGTCTATGTGCTTCTGTACTCTTTGATATTATGGACGATTTACGTACGTTTTTTCCGGAAATGTCTGAATTCCAAGTTTTGGAAATTTCTTTTCTTCTGTAGATTTGCTGAGAAGTACAAAAAATAAAGAAACCCATATCACAACTGTGCTATTTTTTTTTTCAAGGAATACTATAAAGGTATATTGGTGTACATAAAAATGATAATATTTGATCACTTTACCGGGTACCATCAACAAGGTAGGCCTTGGTCAGAATGTAGTTTTCTGGGGTGATTTTCTTGCTCAAAACGATATCTCTCAGCAACGCCTTCACACGTATAATCTAGATGAAACAATCTAATTGTCATAAAGTCATGAAATATTTCCACAGAAATATCTAAAGATCGTTGCAACAGAATTTCATTGCCAGTCAGCAGGTTGGGTCAATGTTTACTTCCTGTCAGTTGATGTCATTCACATACACTGCAACAGGAAATAAAGCTAGATACATTTGCAATGTTCATGTATACTGTGAAATGCTCTATAAAAACAATAAAAACAATTGCTGGAAAGCAAATTTGTCTTATGATGGAGCACTTACTTCCTGAGACTGTAAGCTGTTAGCATTGTAGAGCTGCCGGATGATGACCTCACACTCCTGTAGTGTGGGGGCGCGCGGTGGATGGGAGGGATTGCTGTGAATTCGTAGAGGCTGTAATGAGGTGATGAGGCCCCCCTTCACCTCTGGGCCGCGGTCCTGCCTGGCAGATCCCAGCATTTCGCTGCCCTCTCCAGCGCTGCTCCCCAGTAGTCAGTGAGATAATATCAATTAATGGTAACATACAAACTGTTAAGGCAGTTTTGATTGTAAACACTTAGTTGCTACACCTACGGGTACTGATCGAGACTCAAATCGATTTATTGGGCCTTGTTTGTACGACAAGACCAGATGTGCAATAAGTCTTTCATGGCTCTGTGAGGTTGTGAACTCTGGTGAGTTTAGGAACTTGCAATGTAATCCTGCTCAACCTACGACATGAATTTCACTAAGGGGACACTTGTCGATTTTAAACAGCAGTACAATATAATAAACAACGTCTATTTTGCACTTAAAAAAGATTGTGAAATTTCACATTTTCTTCAAGCCACAGAGGAAATGTTCAAATCTAATTATACACGGCATCTCTTTGCACGACTGTTTCATAAAGAGGCTGCAGGCCAACTGCACTGCAGTAAAATCGGTTGGGTCTTTGCATAAGCACATGCTAAAAACCCTAGATAAGAAATTCTTAAAACAAATATAACTTTGTGAGCTGGGAAAACCCGATGGCGATTAAGCATTCAAATAATAATCTACAGTATCTTTTTTTTTAATATAAAATGATACATGGGATGGGCCCTTCCGTATGCCTCTTTTGTTTGAGTAAGAAGACACCCATACCATATAACCAGAGGAGCTACGAGACTGGACTGCGACCTGGACTGACAAAGAATTATACACACACCGGGCCATCTACTTTCGATTTAACATTTAAAACAGTCATATCTGTCAGTATTAAAACCATATGCTCCACACCACTTTGTGAACCTGTCTTTTGGTTCTTCACACGCTGTAGCTGTGGTATACCACTGCATGTGGTGAATAGTGTGTTTCACATCTTCTTAGTGTGATTAATGTTCTCCTTAATGTCCTCGTACATCTCACTTGCTTTATGTGCTGCATTATATTATTCAGTATTGCACAGTATGTTTCACCTAAAATGTGATTAATAATGTTGCTTTATTTTGTCTCATCTCATCGACATGTATTAACCAACATGTCTCTTCTTATCAGTGCTTTGCTATACTCTCATTTAGAGCTGGAACAATACATCCAGAGCTGAACAGCAATATTGTGAGATGAGATATTGTTTGAATTTTTTGTAAAAATCACGATACTACTTAAATGAGTGTTTTCTTAATGTCTTAATGGCTGCGTGACACAAATATCTGAGCTTATCTGACTATCCTAGCTGCGTGAAATTAACAAAGAATGCCTGCTAACTGCTTTGTCATCGTATCCATGTTTGTCTCTCAATTCTTTGTGGACATCTTCTAAAGTCATCCCTAAAGTCTAATCCCACTACATCAGTATTGAGGTAGGTAGGCAGGTGAAGTACTGAATAAGAACCAGATGTAGCAGGATGGAAATTCACCTCAGTGCTTGGTCCTGTGCGGGTCGCGTGTCCTGCAGCGGCTCCTCCAGGTAGAGTCCCATATGGGCATCACTTCCCTGAGTGGGTGGTCGGACGCCTCGCCGACTGCGTGACATTCCTAGAAGAAAGAGGACCCGAGACTAAAATAGTTAGAAATTGTTAACTGCTGTCAGTGATTTAGGACGAAACAAAATACGTCAGTAAAACCAGGATTACATCTTACCTTTTCTACTCGACTTGGGAGGCTCCATTATCAGCTTATACTGCAACTCTGCAACATCCATATTGAGAGAAATTCAGTGTGCAACATACTGTAGGGAGGACCATGAGAGGCACAATCTTGTAACACAGTCCCGACAAACGGCCCATGTTTCCATGGGGGCCTCGACCGCTGTGACGGCGCGCAGACAGATGACTGGGGAGTCTTCCTGGCGGGTGGTGAGATGCATTTATGTGGAACAGCATGTGACTTGTTCAGTAAAGTGACACTGGATCTCTGTCCACCTCCCACTGAGAGACCATCAAAACCCTGGAGTTGCTACGCGACCACGGTACCTAGATTGAATGTCTCTCTTTTCAGCACCTTATCATCAAGAGACAGTCGGGTCTTTGTCATTACCTTACTTTAAATCAAATTCATTACATAAAGGGTGTGCTGTGGACACAACAAAAGGTTACTGAGTTCAACCCATGTAAATGGGAAATACTTATATTGATTCTCATGATGAATTGGTTACCTTTCAGGGCCATGTGTCCATAAAGTAGCTGATTCTTGATGAGCATCATAACACTGCAATTTCTTCTTGGGAACAATAAGGAACTACATCTTTCTATGAAACAGAATATTGATTTGGGATGCAGCGCTCCGACATTTTCAGTCCCGATACCGATACCTGAGCTTTGGGCATCGGCCAATACAGAGTACCGAGCCGAGACCAGTGTTTAATAATAAGCTGTATGCCTCACTGTGTGGAAGTGACTGTGACCATTCCTTTATGTGAAAGGCAACATCAGGCTTGACTTAAACATCGCTTTCCTAACTTTGTAAAACAAAATGTAACAAATAAATACATAGATATAAATGTATTTAATTGTTTTTTTATTATCAAAATAATAAATATTGCACCAGCAACTTGGTCAAAAACGTCAAAATTGACAGGAATTACAATTCAACTGTAAACCTTTTTCACGCAGCAACAAATTGGTTTGAAACTTAAACAGGAAATAAAATTCCAGTATATAATGTATAGAGAAATATACACATAAAAATTGAATGGAATAGATCGGCCCCATTGTCGCTGATATCCGATCCAGCTATTTGAGTCAGTATCTGCCCGATATTCGATCCGGTATCGGTATCGGTGCATCCCTAATATTGATCACTAAGCATTCTTTGCTGTTTTCCTCCTCAACCTTAACCCTACTGCAAAGTGAGAGGCCAAATTAGAGCACATTATTTAAGAGCTTGTAAACTTTTATATACTGTATTGTGTTCTTATTTATATAAATTGTCTTATTAGTCCCTAATCTGTGGAACAAACTGCCTCTCCACATCAGATCCGCTCCCTCTACAGAGTCTTTCAAAGCACAGCTCAAGGCCCATCTCTTTTCTTTGGCTTTTGAATGTACTTGAATTGTGATGACTAATTGGCCTTTTATAATGCTCATTATAACAGTCTTTTACTCTTGGATTTTATCTTGGTCTCTGTCTGTGGATATGTTGGATTTTGTTGTCTGCTCTGTTGACCTGTTTTTATTCTGCCTATGTCTGTAAAGCACTTTGGTCAGATCATGTTGTTTTAAATGTGCTATAGAAATACATTTGATTTGACTTGACTTATTAGTCTCTTTTATTTCTATGTTTTTCCTTTTTCCCCCGTCAAAGCAAAGCACTTTGTAACCAGCTACAGTTTTGAACTTACTTAATTATTTACTTTTAGTTTACTTTTTGATATCAGCATGGCATGACAGCAAAGCAGCATGCACTTTTTTACTGGTCTCTAATTCAACTGTCAACAAACAGGGCAATGAATAATTTAGGATTACCCCGAATTACCCCAGTGAAATATTGCTGGTGTCATGTTTATCTTTGTTTATAGCTTATATTGTATATTGGCAGAATTTCAATTTGTATCTATTCTTTTGTTATTATACTGCTTATTTGCACCAACAAAACCAAAGCAAATTCCTAGTGTATACCTCTTACACCTGGCAATAAACACGATTCTGATTCTGAAATTGTCTTATTAGTCTCTTTTATTTCTATGTTTTTCCTTTTTTTCTCCAATTTCTCCTTTCTGCAAAGCACTTTGTAACTAGCCACAGTTTTGACCTTACTTAATTATTCACTTTTTGATATCAGCATGGCATGACAGCAAAGCAGCATGAACTTTTGTATTGCTCTCTAATCCAATTGTCAACAAACAGGCTATTAATTACTTATGATTACCCCGAATTATTAGGTAACACATTAATTTAGTCAAAGCATGTACTACTGGGTAGAAACGACGTTCATTCTCTGACAATAATGGCATTTTTATACCTTTATTCTCCCGTCTGAGATAGTCTATCTCCGCATGGAGCTTCTCCAGAGTGTCCTTGTGTTGCAGCTGCAGGAACTGGATATTCCTCTCCATTGAAGCGACGCGGTGGTCCATGATGTTGTTGCTGTGACGGGAGGAGGAGGACACCTCTGCTGCGGCTCTCCACACTCCTCCTCTGTCCGCCGGCGGAGGGGCGACAGGCAGCGGCTGCAGCTGGTTCTCCGGTGCCGGTAAACGCCGCGGAGAGCAACAAGGCTTCCCGAGCCGCCCGACTCGAGTCCATTGAGGCAAATGCCGCAGAGGTGGAAGGTTATGACTCGACATTGCTTTTTCAGCTAAACGAAACGACCCATTCTAACCTCATTCTCTTACCATTATATATATATGTGGTGCAGGTTAACTTACATTGTTATCCTACAAGAGCCAGTTAACTACCAGGTCGTTTACTAAAGTCTGTCGCTTGTAAACAGCTCAAGGAAGTTCACCCTTTTCCACTCAATTGACATGCGCTCCACTCACGCACACACAGCGTTGCCAGGACAACCAACAAGCTGCCGTAAAGTCCCACCTTCCCTGGCTTATGATTGGCTGCAGTGTGAGTGACGCACTTAAACATAGCTGTTTGATTGGTGGAGCTTGTTAGGGGCAATATGACAATTATTTTTAGTAGTTTCAATTCAATTCAATTCAATTCAATTCAATTTATAAAAAATAGATTGAATTGACCTAGTTTCACAACTAAAACATGACTATTAGGGATAACGAGATGCCACCCCAATAACCACAGGTGTTGTACTCACTTGCATTATTGTATAATGTGTTGATATACAGTTTATTGCATTTGTTCAATGAAAATGCAACAGAGAACTGTAATTAATGGCAACCAGTGGCTTCAAGGAATGTGGGGAAACAAAACACAACAGTATGTTTAAAGGGACTGTTTGTAAGAATCATAAATGCTTGTTAAAAGCGACACCTGTGGCCGTTAAGTCAACGAAAGTCAGCGTCGGGCTCGCGCTTGCTCTACATAGACATGAACGAGCATCGCTCAAAACATTGAGGCGACACACGTCAGCTAAAACCACAATATCACCATATTTCACCTGCTTGGCAGTAATGTTAGTTAACCAGACGAAGGTCTCTCCATGAATTACTGCTGATCCTAGTGCTTTTCCTGCCTCAGTCTCCCGACCGCGGTCGAAGGAAACAGGGAAGACACCGGCACCCGGTCGGAGACGATAACGTTTCTCGCTGCGGAGCCCCTTCACTTCACCAGACACGGGAAACCTCTGTTGGTCTGGAGGAGCTGCAGCATTTATTTCTGCACAAACGTCCACTGGACATTTACTAGATATTCTCAGAGCTACGAAGTCTTCTGCAGTGTGTAGTGTGCGCGTGGAGCGAGCTGAGTGAAGGCAAGCAGGCAGGCAGAGGAGCAGAGTACAGCGGACACTCTACGGTCTCCCCCGTGTCCTCGGACCACGGCAACACTGTTTTGCAAGACGGGCTTCACTAGATATAACTTTGCGGTTTTGGTGCCTCCGTGTAGTTTGTGTTGGGAGTCTTGTCTGAACAGCGTAGCCACACGCGAGCGCGCATGGGACACCGACCTGGGTGATGTATACGTGTAAGAAGTTACAAACGGTCCCTTTAAGGAAATGACCAACTGTAATGTTGAGTATGTGACTTGTAGGCTGCTAAATTGTCTGAACCATGCCAGACCATTTATGTTCCTTTAAATAGTTAAGTCTTAATGTTTAATTGGTCTTAGCAGCAGGTTTACTAGGTCAGCAGCAGTGGCAGCTGCTCTACCCGCCTTGCCAGCCTAACTACATTATAGCTATGGGAGACTAATGAGGAAAACAAATACTTGTGGTTGTTAAATTGTCATCTGCATTCTTCTGAGCATGGTGAGGTTTTAATGAATAAGTTCAGGTTCAGGCTGATGGGATCAGAAAATGTGTACCCCCGCAAATTGAGGTGTCACGACAGCAAAGGCACTTCATCTTAGGCCAAATTACCTTTTCCTTTCACGTCTTTATTCATGTTGCAACTCAAACAGTAAAGGTTACATCACACACAGGGACACTGAGATAGTGTGTCTGTCATAGATATGACAACATTAAAATGCGTTTGCAACAGTAAAGAGACAATATGGAAGATCAGCAGAAAGGCCTATTCTTTGGAAATGTATGGGTGGTATGGTACTGTTTTCTCTCCATGCCCGCTGTGCCATATATATACAATAACAACAATAACTTAATTTACAATATTTACAGGTAATACAGAATGAGTAAAACACAAAAATGAAAACATTCAGGTATGTTCTTAGCAAAACATACAAAAAGAATAATCAAATGACCGACGATTCTATTATGGGAGTGCACACGTTACACTTCATTTTATCTTTACGTGATACTTTGAACAGTAGTCCTGAAGCTGGTCGGGAGTCAGTATTTAGCTCAAGGACACTTCAGCAGAGTGGACACAGGCTTGTCTCTGTACTTACTACACCAACCTGCTCTACTAATTATTTCAACTGCTGCACAAATTATCTTTCATTTGACTCCTAGACCCCAGATACTCATCGTTTTAGGATGGCTGATAGCAATGATTGTAGGGAACGATAAAAAGTGACACATGCATCAGTTTTACAAAAAGGTAAAATGTCATCACTTTTCTGCTTATCTGAACAGAACAGCATGTCTAAGAGACAGAGAGAGGCTGTGGATGTGTCGATATTAGGAATGTACACTCAAACAAACATTGCACACGCGGAGGATTGCTCTCAGTAGAGTAATACGTACAAAAAAAAAATACAGAAAAAATTCAGACAAAAGGCCACAAAGCAAATAATGTATATTTAGAGAAATCCTCACATAGAAAAAAATCTTTCCTCCATTCTGTTCTGCTGACAATGCTACTATATTGGCTTCAAAAAAAATCTCAGAGTAAACTATCTTCAGCCATGGCCATACATCAACACCGTATTCTAAAAATATGCAGCTAGTCACCATCTCAACTTAAAAAAGGCAAAGGGGAAATACACCTCAGGGGAAAAGAAAGGGCCCTCAAATCGTTCACATCTTGTCGCAGAGCAATGTCGTTAGTTCTGTACGGAACAAATCCCACTGTCCATTAAGACATCAAACATCATTTCACACATACATACATGCATGCATGCACATGAGCTTCTCTTTGACACCAACCAAAGTAGACCCTTCCCATTGGGCCACAATTTAAGGTGGAGTAAAAGGTACCCTGTTGAGATATGTGGCGAAGGTCAACAACACACAAATATTTCAGGAAAAATACATATTTTTCAACTAGCACTCCAAATCAAACAGGTCACTTTTCAAAAATCAAACACAATCGCCACCCACTGACTACTCTGAAACCGAAACACAACACAATCGAATCATTTTTCAATGTAAAGCGATTTTTTTTTCTTTTCCTTTTTTAAAGAAATCTTTCTCTAAGGTGTCATAGCTTATACCATCTCTGTGTCAGCATTCTCACATCTAACAGCAACTATAATACAACTAAAAAACTGCAATAAAAGCATGGAATAGAAATCCCTAAATAAGCAAATCTGCCAAGGTATCTACAAAAAAAAAAGAACTGGACACGTTTAGCATGTTCCACTCCACGATCGTCCTATACAGTACTTCAACAGTGCAAAAACATTCAGACGTTAAACCGCGGGATAAACCTAAAATTTTAGTAACACTGGGCCTAAGATTCTCTTCCGTCAGCCCTACATTCAAATTTGATTATACTTGCTAAACTCCAAAGTGATTGATTTGATTGATGACATTATAAATCAGACAGAATATGGAATTGTGTGAAGGCATTACCAGCAACAGCAGCACCTAAGCTTCTGTATACCTGAAAAAATACATCCCAGGTTATTGCAGCATGATCGTAATCAGGGATGCTAACAGACCAGTTTCAGTCCCTGTTGAATTAAAAGCTATATTTTGCATGTAGCAGTAGAGTAGTGAGTGTTTTCTGGACCCATTTTCTGCCTGTTGCTTTAATACCACCCACCATTTTTAAATAAAAATCCCTATTGCATCATTGTTTCAACGATGGAACATTAACATTAAGCAAGTACAGAATCAGTAAAGTGTCAAACACAGGGATCTTTTTTTTTTTCTAAACCAGCATAGTTACCTTAAATAAAACAAAACAAAACTACATTTAATTTTGGCAACAGTTTTGTAATAGTACTTGTATGCGCTTCCACCCACCAACTGTAGCATCGCTATTTAAACTTTCCTTCAGCAAGCAAGTAACAATTAGATAAATACCAGAAAAAAAAGAAACCCAGGAAAGCAAACAAGGGGTAAAAGACAAACATACATCTGATGAGAATGATACTTGGCCGTTCCCGCCCTTCGTCAGCACACGTCCTTACTGTATGTAGGTGTACAGCAGACACTGTACTTTCCCTCCAGCTACTGGTCTTGGTAAAAGATAACATTTTGTCTATAAAGTTGCCTATTGCACATCTTAAAACGCTATCTGTTTATGTTTAGATAAGTATTGTGTGTGTGGGTATGTGACTACTTGGCAATATAACTGCTGTGAGGGGAATCTCCTTCTTGGCAACAAACACCCTTTTTCAAGTCCTCTCACACAGACAAGAGCACACGTGCTTCATGTCCAACACTGGTTTAGAGTTCAGTGTTCAGTGAAGTCACTGCCGCTGTCCAGAACTTGAGATGAATGGCAAAGCCATTTGGAGCGCACAAGCATCTGGAGGTTCAGGGGAAACTGAAGCCTTGTGGTTTTCTTGTGAAAACTAAAGTGAAAGCCATGAGATGTGTCAGGAGATTTGGTTTTGTTGGTAATGTGCAGGGTGCAAAATGACTGACATCATATCCACGCTTCCGAGAAGCAGCGTAGGGACTCTCACACACAGAGTCCTGACTGCAAAGCTGTGAGGCGCCGTTCAATGCACTCCTTGCCTGCAGACACGAGGGAGAAAAGACAGTGAGTGGGGTCAACCAGTGGTCAACCACCGGGTTTGAAAAATGAAGCCAATGAGGAAGTGCCTTAAACTTGCATTTCTTCTAATAGCCAGCAGGGGGGGGGCGACTCCTCTGGTTGCAAAAAGAAGTCTGATTGTATACTGTGAGAAAATGACCCTACTTCTCACTTGATTTATTACCTCAGTGAACATTGTAAACATGAGTTTATGGTCTCAATCGCTAGTTTCAAGTCTTCTTCAATACAACATGATGTTCATTTAGTAAATTATGGTCCCATTTAGAGTCAAATAGACCATAAAGCAGGGGATGCTTTAGGGCGTGGATACCTTGTGATTGACAGGTCGCTACCACGGCGTTGTACGGTCTAGGAGTTGTCCGTGTTTTTGTCTTACGACACTTTCACAGTGTGTTTTCAGTTCATGAAAGTTAACTTAAACATTTTGGTCACCTGAAAATGTCTTGTTCAGCGTTCGGTTGTACTTAGCCCAATCCTCTTGTGTCGAGGCTTCAAAACGGCAGTCAACAAACCAATGGGTGATGTCACGGTGACTACTACGTCCACTTCTTATATACAGTCACTGTGTTTTTACAGTGATAAACAAGCCAAAATATGACTTTATCACTGTATAGATGGAAGATTCTGAATCAAGGGGAACATCTTAATATAAAATTGTTTTTAAAAATATAATTCTAAAATATTTTTTTAGCTGAAGGAACATCGTACACCAAACTATGGTGCTGAAGCTGAGTGATGACATCCCATCTTTTTTTGCGAATGAGCAGACAGACACACTTACATTTACTAACACTGAGGATGTCGTCCTGTTCAGTGAGCAGCAGAGACAGGCCCTCCATCAGCAGGAGAGCTTTATGGTAACGCAGTATTGACGCTTCCCCCTGGTGGAACATCTCGTCAAGTGCGGCAGTCTGAACCTGAGATGACACCGGGACGCTCGAGTTAATATACATTTGTCTTGATTAACATCAATATAATGCTGCTGGGACCTCAAACACAAAAAAAAAGTAAAGCATTCATTTATCAACTTTTGCTTTCCTTGCTCTCTTGCTATACACATATGGGATTACCTTTTAGCCATTTACTCTACATAAGCACTCTAATTAACCCAGTTACTTTAGCGGCCTTACAATATTCCTGTGACCATAAAGCAATAATTTGAGAGCAAATGCTCGGAGCCTACATCTAAAAAGCAATATTTTTGCACTTAGGTTGGCAACAAATGCTAGAGCTAATTATTCGCTGGATGCCCTCACACACACACAGTATCTGAATGATTATGCTGTGGCCTGCTGGTCAATAACCCCCCCATCTCCTTCTCTGCTTCCCAACTGTGTAATTATCCCCCTGGCTTACCATCTGCACAGTGTGGCTGAACAGCAGCCGCTCTGCCGTGATGGAGGTGATTTGGTCCATTAGACGGTGCTTCCTGGAAAAGAAGCGCTCCAGACGGGTGCTGAGCGCGCGGCAGGACGCCACGCTGGACTTGTACAGCTCGTTCAGCCTCTTCACGACTGTATATATGGACAGAAATGGTATTTTAATACGCTGCCATTAACAAGACCCTCCCCTCCTTACAAGACGAAATAGCTCATACTTTGCTTGACCGTCGAGGATGGGTAGAGTTTGCCCTGTTTGACTTGCTCCATGGCTGTGTGTAAGGCGGTGGACAAGAGTTCTGCAGTCTTAAGGTAGAGAACCAGCTGTTCTGCATGACTGAGGAGAGAGACACATGCACACACACAGTACTTAGGACTCAATTATAAATTGACAAATGAGACATGAAATACAAACAATAGCATTCAATTATGAAAGACAGTGAAATATCGGTATGATAGATAGATTTGTAATGTGGATGTATGGGCAATTATGCAACAAAAAGTCACAACAGTGACAATTACAAGTAAGAAAAACATAAATGCAACCACTGGCTAGGGTGCAGACAATCTATCTGACCAACCGTCCTTATCGAGTCCTGAGAGACCAGAGTTTTTCTCATTAAATAACACGTTCCCCATTATCAAAGTCAGCTGAATTGTGTTAAAGGTCCAGTGTGTAGGATCTGGCGGTATCTAGCGGTGAGGTGAGGAGATTGCATCCAACTGAAGCCTCTCCCGTGTGCCAAGCGTGTTGGGAGAGCTACAGTGGCTGACACGAATGGCCCTTTCTAGAGCCATTTGGAGGAGAGTCAGTGTGTAGTGTGTGTACGTGGGAAGTGAGTGGTGAAGCAAGAGAGAAAGAGCGGCGACGGGAGCGAGTAACGTTATCGACTCCATCCCAAGCACGAAAAGTTCTGGGCTACTGTAGAAACATGGCGGACTATGTGGAGAGAGGACCCCGCTAGATATAAACGGCTCATTCTAAGGCAACGAAAACACGACCATTCTTATTATCAGGCGATTATACACTAAAGAAAACATACAGATCCCCCTTACTTGTTACAAACTAGTCCTTTAAGAAGGCATGAAATCTCCTCCTTCTCTGCACCTCAACTCTTCAACCCACCGCTCTCTGAGTTTATTGTATTTATGTCAGCGTGTCATTGTTTGTTCTGGTTGCAAAACGCATTCAAGCTTACAAATCCTAGCAGCATACATTTTGACATACTTCAGTCAATACTCCTGAGTAGGCTCTACAAATCTGCTAACTGCAACTGAAAGTTTGACTTGACAGATGTTTTGGCTCCATTAAAAAAAAACAAATAATAATAATATCCCCAAGGTTATTTTTAAATTTTTCCCCAGACATGGAGCACTGGCAGGAGATCCACATTGAAACAATTTTCTATCCAAACTGGATAAACGGTATCATCGCCATCAACAAAAGACTCACAGCCGCGGCTGACTGATACGGCCTTACCTCCACTCTCGGCTCAGTGAGCTTATCTGATCTGCTACCAGGCTCTGCGGCTGAAGGATGGAGGGATGAGAAAAGTCCGCCTGCTCCGCCAACGTCGCGACCCCGCGGGCTCCAGCCACCTCCATCAGACAGCGGGCGAAATCCAACGTGAAACGCAGGCTTTGCACGGTGTCTGTGTGCTCTTGCTGCACTCAAGTCAGAGAGATGGGAAGGAGTAGATAGAGAAAGAGGGAAAGGGAAATGGTTTAGTGATATAATTTAGAAACACCAGACTGTAATTTCTGATTCAGTCTGCATTGTTGAAATGAACACAAGTATTAACAGGAGAATGCTTTTCCTTATTCTATACTCAGCTTCCACCTTAGGCTGTTTGCGACGATGACCTGAGCTAAAGTCCCTTCAACTACACTATGCTCTCTTGTTATATTTTTCCTAACAGTCCACACTGTCTAGAGGGAGTATTCATATCAAGGTTTTGTGAGAAGGAACCCCTGACTGATGTACACAACAAAAGAAGTCGTTGCTGCATAAATACATAGAATACACAAGATCTAAGGGACGACTCCTTTTTTCAAGCCGTGTATAAAAACCTGCTTCTCACCTCCATCAGCGTCTCCTCAGGCAGCTCAGGAGCCTCAAAGGTTACATGACCGCCCATGTTGGCTGTGATAGGATCAGTGAAGCTGTAGCGAGGACTGGAGGGAGCCTCAAAGCCATCCAGATAGGCGCCTGTCTGGGGGTAGCGGCTTGTGAAGGAGCCTGCGGGGCTGACTGACGTGAACGAGCCTGCAGGAGTCAGAAGAAGAGATGGAAAAAAAAAAATTTAAATATCTAATTTATTTAAATGCACACATACATGCATTTTCATTGCTGTATAATAAACAGCAACATCTAAACAGACAGCAATTAATAAATGCATTCAAATAACAGGTGTGGATTGCATTTCTACCACCTATGCTGCTTGTTGTTTTTGGCATTCACCCGTGTATTAAGTGGGGACGTGTTTCAGTTAATGATCGACATCTGCTTGCGGCTACGTGAATTTTTCTTTTCACAAATACTCTTAAGTGCCAATTACAAATTGGAAAATTGTGTCATTTGGGTTATTACCCCCTAAATGTAGTAACATCTCTCCGCAGTTGGGCTTAATGGAAAAAAGAAAAGAAAACCAACCTTTTATGCTTACCTCCGTGACATTTAATTAAGTTTCCACATCACAGAAAATGAAAGTAATAGCTTCCCCAGTGCTTTATGTTTATGTGATGTGCAGAGCGTAATACTAATGCAGCTGCGCAAGTGCAATTTGATTCCTGCTCGCCACAGAAGGGATATGGAGATAAATGACTGGTATTTAGCCGTGTTAGGATGCGCATTTGCTACCTGAGTATTTCCTCTGTCTGGAGGTATGAGGTGGGGTGCTGCCACTGGGAGGAGAGCCCACGGTGAAAACCACCTGTGCTGGGCTGATGGAGCCAGGTGCAAAGCCTCCCCCACCACCGGGGGGCACTAGAGGGCAGAAAAGAGCAAAGAGTGAAGGTAGGGCTGGATATATCACTGACCATTTTTATTTTCCAATAAAGACCAAGAATTGCTGGACTGTATTATAGAGAAGCTCTCTCCGTAAAAATAAATAAAATATAGAAATAAAAGATTCAATTGGAGTAGCACTGTATCACATTCTATATATTATTGACACACCGTTGGAATGGGCCACTTGATAAATAGATGATATCAATCGACAAGAGTTCCTACCTGTTATGTCTATGGCTTTTTCAGAGGTCAGGTTCTCTGTGCTGCCTCGGTCACCCGCAGGTCCACCTGGTCCAAATGCAGCCATCAGCAGCATGTCGGACAGACGACCTGCACTCTGAGACCTGCTTCACAGAGACAGGAAAGAGAGACACCGAGCAGACAACATGGAAGGAAAGAAAGTGTTAAGAATTAGGCGAATATCGTTGTTTAATATATATATATATTTTTTGTTTTTTTAATTGCTGCTAATTTCCTTCCTTCATTTACTTACTTTTTTCCCTGCTAGCTATATGTAAATGTTCTCTATACGATATCCAGAACATTAATATAGCATCAAACAAGACGTTTGAAAGATATAGAGGAGTAATGTCTACCTGAGCAGAGAATTAAGTCGCTCTCCCTATGTGTGTGGTGTAATCAGAGCTTCTCCGTGCTTTGTTGACGTAGCCAGCCGGCCGCGCACGTTTTTAGTGCATGAGAGCGTGCCCCACTGGCTAGCTCAAGGCTGCTACTCTGCACTGCTCTCATACGGCGGTTACAGCTGATAACGCGGTCCCGACTGACAGCGCTGTTGCGGAAGCGTAGCCCCCCTCCAGGTTAACACTGTTAGCTCTGTCAGCAGTGTTGCCTTCGCTTTCACTGTTAGCACCGTTAGCTACGAGCCACCGGCTCAGCTGTCGCCGTGTTGAGAGCAGCGCGGAGGCAATAGAAATGCTCCCGATCTTGCATTCAGCACCTTTATATTATATATTATTAATAGCCATTCTATCCACTCCAAATACTACAGATCTCCCGATCTTCTACAATGTAATGTATCTATTGTATCTAAAAGCTAAATATGTGATAAACGCAAGGAATTCAAAAACAAAGTGCAAGTTTTAAGAAGGAAGAAGATACAAACTACTCGAAAGCAGTTTGTTTTAAACTGCAGAAACACTCCCTGTCTATCCTGTGCACAATTCCTCCTGGATAACACAGCATCAGCGTGCTAAACATAAAAAAAATTGAAAACAACATCTAACCTTATAAAGCCTTTATCATCATTCAGTCTGTGGATGCAGTGGGCAGGCTGGGTGATGTGCGTGAGCGCTTGTTGTCCTGCGTCTCTGAGCTCCGCTGGGGCAGTCCTGCTGCAAGGGGAGCCGATGACCAAACCCTGTTGTGTCAGGAAGGTCACAAGATTCGGAGAGCTGGGGGGCTTGGGGAATTCAAATGGAGGGATGGCCTAAGGAGAGAGACAAGAGGGAGTGGAGAGAGAGGTACCAGTTTGTTTAAACTGCTTGGTAGTCTTTTCTTGTTCTGTGTATCTCCAGAGAATTAAGCACACACGAACCCTTCTCTCTCTGTTGTAACACACACAGAGCTGACTCACCCTGGACGGGGAGCCCAGGATGGTGGGGAGGGGGCTACGCTGCATCAGCTCACTGAGTCTGGGGGAAGAGTGCAGAGGGCGGAGCGCCATCAGGCCTGCCGACGGGGCCACCACCGGGTCCGAGTGCTGCTTCCTGATCTTCTGCCTGACGCCGCCACTGGCGCACTCCAACAAACAGGGGGCACTGTGGAGCCGCGTTCCCAGCCCCGTCAGCAGTGGGTGTTGCTGAGAAGTGGGCCGGGATTCGGCGTGCTGAGGAGCTGTGGGACAGAGGAAAGGAGGTCAGAGTGTTGCTGCTTTTAGACAGCGGGGTGGCATCGCAAAATGAAATGCCAGACAGGACAACAAAACAAGAAGAGACGGCGGAGATGGACAAGTCCTTTCTAACTCCCACGCTGCCCTGCTGGATGTCCAGACAGCTGAGGGAGTGTGCCAGCATGAGGCGCAGACAATTAGAGAGCAACAGGTGGTGGGAAGGAGAGTGTTTGTGTACGTAGGAGGTTTGTTCATTTTCTCAACCAGTGACTTACAAAAGTAAAACATTGGCAAATGCTAACCACAACCGTATTTCCCTCTTTGTCTGCAGTTGAATTTCCACCACCTACAACAAGCCAATCAACTTTCTAGGGTTGCACCAAATGATTACTTTATAATTAATTGCTCTGTTTGATTATTTTTTTGATTACTCAATTTACCATTTAGTATATCCATTTTTTTTAGATAGAAAAATCCCTCTTTGGTTTAATTGTATAGAGAGTGCTATTGAGAAAGCTGTGATGTGCATCTGTGAAAGTAAAGTGAAGAGTATAGCCTCTGAGCTACCTTGAGGGGAGAGCTGGAAAGGTCTGGCGCCTCCCAGGGAAAGCCTACGATTGGTGGTGACCGCTCCCTGCCCGTACGGCGGCGAAGGTCCGGGCCGAGCAAAGCCCATCGAGCTTCCGCTGCTGCAACGATGCACCGGTGTCGACAGCCTAATAACACAAAGTTCACGAGTCAATTTAAGAAATGTAAACACAAATTTACATTAGAGCAACAGTGGGACTTGTGTGTGTGTGTGTGTGTGTGTGTGTGTTTGTCTTTGTGGATACAGACCTTGGCGAGCCGTCTTGTTTGGGAGAATTGAGGTTCTGCTCCATGCGCTGGTAGTTCTGGACCTGGGTGGGGACTGGGATAGGCAATGAGTGACCATGGTTTCCATAGCTACCACCACAGTTGCTTCCCGAGAACTCGCTGGGCCTGCCAACAACAGTGAGAAGAACAGAGTGTGCCGAAGGGAAACGGTTAGACAAAGAGATGAGAGGATTAGTGTGTGTTTGTGTGTGGATACAGACACGTTTAACACTTTCAACAGGAATGAGTACACCAAATATTTTGGAGAAGAGATATTCTGTTAGTGACAATACTGTCAAACATTTACAGTGTCTGTAATGTAAAAACAAACATTACATTGTATGTGTGGTCTGGAATTTAATTCATTTACCAGATATCAGGGAATTTAATCTACTGTACCAGATGAGCTGCACAGCTCCCACATGCATCACCACAACCAAACATTCAGCTTTGTGCCGTTACCTGACAGGACTTGGAGACCCACTGTAGGAAGGTGAATGTGTTGGAGATTTGACTTGGCTACACAGACCAGCAGAAGCCAGAAGAGAGCTGATGGGACACAGGAGACACATCATCAAGACTTTATCAGGGTACTATTTTGAAAAGGAATACGACGTATGTTCTCACTTTTACTGTAAATGTAATTACGGATAGTCAATTATCCTCCTTTACCAGCTGTGTTCTGTAACTCTGTCACACAGCTACGTTAAATTAGTGTAATACAGGTAACGGGAATCTACGAATAACCAATCTTTGCTCCTTACCCGCTGTTTATCAGGCTGTCCGGCAGCACTTTACTCTCACATGTCAGCTCACCCGCTGGAAAACCAGGAAAAACATTAAGAACAGAGACTGAAAAAAATTATGATAGAGTAGAGCTCCAACTTATGAAATGCTATAAATGCCATATAAAACCTTGTCTATAAAAAAATTTAATAACGATGACTACTCAGCAATAATCCTACAGAGCTGGAGCTAAGGCTAGGACTATACACAGCTGTATTTGATATTCAGGGGAAAAAAAATGTCATCTTACTGGTGAAGTGAGCAGGCACCATGACAAAGTCATCTGTGTCACAGGAGGAGGAGTTCTTGCTGCTGCCGCCCCCTCCAGACGAGTCCTTGAGGAGAAAACCAGCGGCCTCCTGGGTAGGGGAGGTCAGAGCTTTGGCACGCAAATGCTGAACCTCAGCAAGAGACTGCTGCAGAGACAGGGAGACAGAAAGTAGGAGATTAACTAAGAAAGAAAGCAAGCACAAAATAAATAATGAAAGAGCAAGCCGTAAGAGAAATATGCGTTGCCTTGGTTGGTTTCTATGGCAGCCTCATTACTTAGGTACAGACAGAGAAACAGAGGAAATAAAACAGGAATAATAAAACACGAACCGGTGGTGAGGCGAGGTGAGAGGTGGAGGAGCTGCTACAAGAGCTGGCTGATGCAGAGCTTGGGAAGCAGGTCATGGGCACAGTAGGAGTTGCTGTAACAAAATGCAACTCACTCGTTAAGATGACTCAAGGAAACGCACAAGGCGGTTTGGCGAGAACCACAAAGTGTAAACAGAAACTTTGTCTGTTTACAGGAAAAGCCCACAGGGCACATATTATGTCATAATTCTAATGTTTTGCTGACAAAAAGTAATAGTTTTTTTGGGGGTTTTCATGTTCGCATCACTATGTATCTACTTCTAGATCAAGTCATATAACGGAATAAAAGTACCATTTGGATGAAAAATTCAGTCTTGACATTATTTCAAATCTTCCGAAAATGCGGTATGGTTTCAGAAAACGTGTAATGTTTATGACACTCAAGGCGTGAGACATTATAGGTGCAAGGCAAGCTATAATAAGAAGTGTATTGTTTATTGTTACTTACTCTTTTTCATGGACAAGCTAGCCTCCAGGAAAGGATGACAAAAAAACTCATCTACCAAACAACACAAGAGGAAATAGAATTAGTGGGAGGCAATGAAGCAGAGCAGCATTTCAGTACAGCATTGTACGATACAGACATACACAGAGATATCTGTTATCAGTGTAGTGTCTGCATCAACAC
Organism: Sebastes fasciatus; assembly: GCF_043250625.1. Lineage (NCBI taxonomy): Eukaryota > Metazoa > Chordata > Actinopteri > Perciformes > Sebastidae > Sebastes > Sebastes fasciatus. The sequence goes on from NC_133813.1 coordinate 17,783,618, forward strand.
CGTATGGTCGGCCGTTTCATTCATTTCCCTGTTCACTAACCAAAGTCCATGCGGTCCTTGTGGTTGCGCTGCAGCAGACCCAGCAGAAGGTGCCTCAAATGGCTTGAAGTCTCTCTGGGGATGCTGTAAACAAAATCATATCACAATCAGTGTGTGCTGCTGTACAGGAACAACAAAACGTGATTAGATACAGATACAGCAACACTTTTAGCTGCACTTGGTTTACTCTTTGTTTATACTGGAACCAAAAAAAAGCGATCCAATTGTGTTACCTAAAGGGAATTAAATTGAAACCTTTTGAGAACACATGGTATCTTTCACAATTAGTGTGGTTTCATTAGGCAGCTGTGATATAAGCCTTTACAGACATTGTGCTGTAAAAGACTAGGTTATTGGGGGGCTTGTCATCTCTAGCAATGCTGCAAACCAACTGCTGTTCAACTGTTAATATGACCCAGCTGGCATGACCGTTACTGGCAGCATCTCTGTGGAAGCATACTTATATTTTTCCTTCAATAGCACTAGTGTAGCAACACGATAATGGGGTCTCTCTGAAGAGTTTAGGTCAGGGCTTCACTTTGCATTCATTAATGTATTCTGAAGATGTATCGCAGCAAAGTTTCTCATTTCTTATAAGCAAGAATCTAGAAAACAAATGCAGCAGCAGAACAAAATGATAAACCTCAACTATGTTTTTTCACTTTTACCATAACAGCTGTTAATCACATGAGAAAATAACCATGCTGCCGTCTCAATGTAACGCCTTACTTGGGGCTGAGAGTCTTGTTTTTTTCGTAGAACAGCCGGAGGTCCTGGGGACTGCTAGCCTGAACACGGGCAGAGAGAAAACATGTAAATGTCTGTAAATGTAAGCGTGTGTATTGTACACACACACACAGCCATACCACCTTTTCATACTATAGTTGAATAGATTTTTATGCCACAGTATGCTGCCATTGCGCAGATTGGGGCATGTCATTAACAGGGCCTGGCTTGGGGTTCATGCCAGACATGCCAGTCAATGAAGCAAAGAGTGAAGCGACTCTGATTGGAATATGGTATATTTTAGTACAGGTATATTTAATGTGTATTATGACCTGTCTATGTATTTGTTTTTACTAACTACTCGTCTGTTGTTGTTTTTTTGTTGTTTCCTGCCTGGAGGATAAAGATTTATTGTAGTTTCAGAAATGCTGCCGGACCAGTTTAGATAAGATAAGTTTATGAATACTTAATGTGATTCATCTTTCACAGCATCGTTCAAGTTAGCCGAGCCAAATTTGTGGGTTTTTTTCTGGGGCTCTTGCTCATCTTTCACATGATCCGGAGAGAAGAAACAGTGTTCTGTTTGAATACTTTCAACTAACACACTGAACGAACTGTGGTTTTCTGGACGAGGATGAAAACATGTTAAAGGATCATTCAGCAGTTTTTGTGTTAATGCACTTCAATACTGTTAAATTACTGCATGTTTTCCCATCACTTTACCCACATTCAAATGTGCTTCAATTTCATTATCTTGTGCAAAATGGCAAGCATACTTATGTGCATATACTCTTAACTCGGCAAACAGATATCACGTAAAGGCCATTAAAGAATCCAGATTATTATTATTCTTTTTTACTTTTCTGTACAGATATGCTTGTAACTGCCTTAAAAAAAAAAGTGATAACAGCAAATTCTATATAACATAATGACTGATCAATGATTGTTCATTTGGGTTTTTTTGGTCTGTGGAGTTTCGATGTCGGGTGGCCCATCCCTAAATAACAGAGTAGGTAGCTATGTGTGAAGCAGGTCATATTGAGAAACAAAAACAACATGCATTGTAAAAGTGTGTTTACCTGAAAAGGAGCCTTCCCAATCAGGCACTGAAACACTATGGTTCCTATACTCCACAAGTCAGCCTTGGCATCATAGGTTTGGGACATAATGACCTCAGGAGCCTAGTGAGGAAAAAAAACAGTGAGATTGTGACACTTTGGTGGAAGTCATTGATGAACAAACTAATGAGATGATTAAGTTACTATTACCCATGCTGCATTATGTTTTAGAGAGTGTGTTCAGCTAACACTGTAACATTAAAAGTACTAGCTCTGAGCTGTGCTTTTTCACATGATCACAGAAGCAATTGAGCCATCATCAAGTTCAGGTGGACTGATGATCAAAATTAAGGGTGCTCCGATCGATTGGCCACCAATCGTTATCGGCCGATATTCGTTCTAAATAGTTGGATCTGTGGTCTCCATAAAGACCAATCAAAAGAGCTGATCAGATGACGCACAACACGCCAGACAATATCTCTATGTGACGCTAAAATTGCTTCACCAGAGTTGTGTCTTTAAGAGAGAGAATGGAATATGCTGCACATGTTGCCTGTCAAAAAATAAACAGTTGTCAGTTCATGATGCTTTCTTATCTCTTAATTGCAATACTTTATATAGAATGTTTTAAGAATAGTTAAATAAATAAATAACGCTGCACGATAAATAGAAGGCTTCAAATAGGCCGCGTGATCAGTGATGGGTATCGGCTGATACTGCTTCCAGTGATCGGTTAAACCTGACCCACCAGATGGGTCGTCTGAAAAGCCATCATTGGACACTGTTTGGAAAAGCGGACACTTTCATAAAAACACTTGGCAGGTGATTGGATGAACTATCTGTCAATCAAACTCTTACCGGAGCCAGTCGGGAGAAGAGTGAAAACCTCTTTTCCATAGAAAAAAGCCTTCAGTGCCATTCTTTGCTCTTCTTTCAATAAAGAAAAACTCTCCAGTTCTGATTTAACCGATGCCATTGCAGCATCCACGCTAAACCCTTTAGGAGAACGAACAGTCACCTCTCCGTACACCTAAGCCATGCCTGCAGCTGCAGTAGCTCCTCACAGGACAGTGATTGGTCTTTGCACTGGCTTGCCAGACACAAATGCATTACTTGAAGCCTGGCGTGTGATATGTGATGTGATGTCACAAGATCACGTGAGAATCCAGCTGGTGTGCAAGGTAAGCAATCGGTGATCTGCACCAAAAATCCTCGGAGCACCGTTGATCAAAATATAGTGTTTTTTCCCAAAATGACACCTTCAAAGCATCCTTATATTATTTAACTAAAAATTCAGACACTTTCTCTGCTCATAGCGAGCTGTTGACCTCTGGTCTGAGTGAAAACGCAGAAGTCATCAAATCTGAATTTGATTGGGCAAAACATTTGAGTATGCAAGTATTTTCCATCATATCTATGAAGAACCTACAAAGAGTGCTGCTTACCATGTACATAGGGGACCCACAGAGTGTTGCCGCCATCATGTTGCTCTGAAGGTACCTGGCAAAGCCAAAGTCCGCTGAAAAGAGAAAACGTGGAGATGATGACACTCACAAACTGATGAAATGAGAAAAGAACTTCCCAAAGAAAAGCTGCAGAAAAAAATAAATCCATAATGCTCAGGTTCTCAACTGAACGGTCCATCTATTTTTAAAACCAATAACATTATAATACCAATAATGGCTGAGAGGGAGATCTTCACCAGCTTGATGACAACACAGCATTATCGCACTGAAGTTCACCCCCCCAGGGAGTTATGGCTTAATAAAACACTTGCCAATCAAAAAGTACTGTTGAGTTTTTATGTACAGTAGAGCACATAGATGATAAAAAATAGTCTAAACAATGTTTGCTCATTATATTACTCATGTGATTCAATTTTTAAAACATCAAATCAACAAAAGATACCTACTATCCTTGAGCACACAGCCTATTTAACAAGTCAACACAATCATTTTTCGGTAATCCTTTTTGCCACCGTGGATGCTCATCCATGTAGGTACAATGAGTGGATGTGTGTGCGAAACGGTCTGTTTGCTAGTGTGACTGTGCAAGTTTTCCCAGAGTAGTGCGGATAATGACATTCTGCAGTGACTGGGAGGGCTCAGACTTCACTCCCACAAGGCAATCAATTCTCTCCAGAGGAACAAGAATTAATAGGCTTAAGGATTAGCAGAGTTTCCAAACAGCTGAGCAACGCACGCTCGCTCTCTCTCTGTACTTGGTCGTGACACTTTCCACTATGGTGATTACTTGTTGTTAAACCAACGTCATTGTTTATAGTCAAATCAGCCAAACTCAAAACCGATGAGACACTTCATGTAGGAGGATGCTGAGGGAAAATGTGAAATTCTATATATATATATATATATATAATCTAATCAATTTCCTCTAACCAGTTTAGTCTTATTATCTTGGTGGAATCAATTACCTTGGGGAAATCATTTTTAGGTCCTGTTGCAACTGTAAAAACGTAGGGATTTCCATGTTTCTTTTGCTCCAGAGGGTTCCAGTGCTTTCCTATTCAAATCTAATGCAGGTTTTAATAGCTGTAGTCTCACGTCTGAAATATTAAAGAGGACCTATTGTGCAAATTTTTAGGTGCACACTTGTATTTTGGATTTCTACTAGAGCATGTTTACATGCTTTACTGTTCAAAAAACGCTTTTTTTTTTTTTTCCAGCTGTGCTGCAGTAACTCTTTTCAAACGCTCTGTTTGAGCTCCCCGCCACCCCTCCCGAAAAGCCCATTCTGTTGTGATTGGTCAACTGAACCAAACTCTTCAGACTCCAGCTCCGCTCTAACTAGCTTTGATTGAGGGTGTGCCAAATTAGCCGCTAGGCAGGTATTATGCAAATGTGTTACTTGGTGATATCACCATATTACGAAGAATAAAAGGGCCTTCAAGCAAGGCGTTTCAGTAGTTCAGAAGCAGTGTTTCTGTGGGGGAGAGTAACTTCCTTTGGTGTGGACTTTGGACTTTTGTAACTTCGCAGACCTTTCACATGCATAAAAAAATATATAACACACCAAAAGGAAAGGGAAAAAGCACAAAAGCATAATAGGTCCTCTTTAAAATCTGTATGTCTACATAAGTTAACAAATCTCGTAAAATTTGTTGCAAAATATGTGCACATGCAACCAGGTCGCAGACTCTTATGCCGTCGAACCTACCGATCTTGATGCAGGTGTTGTTGGAGTGCGACTTGCGTCCTGGCGGGTAGGAGAGCAGAATGTTCTGGGGCTTGAGGTCCCTGTGGATTATGCCTTTGCCCTGTAGGACCCTCATGGCTCCCGCAATCTGCTGCAGGAAAACCCGAATAGTGTCCTCGCTCAGCGTGCCTTTGGCTGCAGGGAAACAAGGTTAATTGACTGAGAGCTAACTTTGGGGTACTAGGTGTACAATGTTTTTAATTGATGAATTACTGATGTAGGACACAAGGTGGGGGGGATAGTAGACAGATAGGGACTGACTATGATTTGCATAGATTTTCTAATCTATGCAAATCATACTTGTTTCCTAGCAAATCTTGGGAGTCAGATCATGTTGCACAAAAGAGAACATCTCGTCTTACCTCTAAAAATATCTGTAATGTGTTTATATTTCTCTGTTCTCTCACATCACCCCACTGCCACCTCCTGCTCCCTGTCTCTGCCTTCCCTCCAATCATATCCCTCATTTCACAGTGGTAGAGTATGGTTCTATGCAAGAGTCCCTCCCTTGTCTTGAATTTCTCTCCGGCTCCACCTCCCTTCCAAGAGATTTTTTAAAAGCCAGACTCAGACTTGACTTGGGCCAGGAAAAAAAAAGTTTTGCTCATTGACCACAGAGACTAGTGGATCCAAAAACACCTTTTTTTTAACCAGGCAGTGAAAGATTATTACTGGAATAGGCCCTCCTATTTAGGTACCTGGCAGACAAAGTTAGCAGCCAGAGCTATAATTAATTAGTCTGCAGACGGCCAGAGGCTGATGTGTTATTTCCCACCCTGCCCACGTTGACAGACAACAGCCCACCTCACACGAGTTGAGAGCACCGGCTATTGAGAGAGCCCTGCAATTTATGAGGAGTGGTAAACCTGGACAGAATTGCAGACTTTGTTTTAATGACCAGTTTGTTAGCATAGTTGTACGTTTGTCTCACAACTGTATGTGTGAAGACAGCAGGGGAGTTTCTATGTGGTTTTATTACCCTGCATGTCAAAGTCTAGTTTAAGCCTTAGGTCCTCCAAAGTTCCTGAAGCTGTTACTGAAGCACCAAATCTGTCTCCGTCTTCAGGGCCCTAGATAAAAAAGGCAGCTTCCTGCGGTCATACAGGAAGCCTAAAAAACAGTTGGGTTGTGACCCAAATGGCAGCCTTGGGGCGTATATTTTACTGTAAAGTTGTTCCATTTTATTTGCTCTCTTGCACAGACAGAGCTGTAAAACAATGCTTCCTCTTCTATTTGATGTCTTAACTGGCAGTTTACTATCCAAAAATCAATATTCTAGGACTCAAAGAATATTTGCTGCATTTTTTTAAGAGTTCATTTTGCGATTTAAATGTCTTTATTGATTGCTTGTAGTGTTTTCAATCTAGAAAAAATGTAAGATTACTCTCCTGTTGGACATTGTGAGTGTTATGATTTACAATTTTGGCTTTTAGATAAGAGAGGGAGGCATTCACAGACTGTTTTTCATGGAGCAAGGACGCAACAAAGATGACATTTCACCATCAGTTCAATTGATTTTATCTTTTTCTACTGAGAAGCACCTGGAGCTTTTAGTAGATGAATTATTGTACTTACAGTGTAAGTAGTCAGCAAGGTCGCCCCCGTTGCAATACTGGGAATACAAAGAGAGAGGAGAGAGGAAATTAAAGTGAGGGAGATGAAAAGGAATAACATTAGGAAACACAGGTAACATGGGGGGGGCTGATGTGTGTAGCTATAGTGAATAAGTGTCTGACATCACCCGGTCTCTGAAGGGACTACAAAGCAAACGAGATCAGAGCAGTGATTTGCTGAAGAGTGATGTGTTTACAGATTTATATCCTCGCTCTCATTCCCAGCATCAATATAAATTAGTCCGGGAAAGCTGTGTTCTAAAAAGCCGAGGCTCTGAAAGGCTGCCTTGTCTAAAAGATACAGAGATACGCAGGAAACAATGCAGATAATAACGAACGGAACAGGTCTGCGAAATGTATCTGTTGTCCCTTTCAAGCTATTTTACATCTGTGCTCTGCTTCTGCAATACTGATTTTAACCAGCATCTATCATTTAGAATTTTCATTGGATTGGCATATATGACCTTTAGAGCAAGCTCTCTTTTGAAAAACACTTAACAATTTGAACGTTGTGTCATCATTATCGTGAATAATTATATAAACTGTGAGTGTTACATGTATTTATAGATGCAAGTATCCTTCAAACAGACGCAGTATTTACCAAATGGCACAGTCCGGTTCTGGCATTTCACTAATACAGTTTGATGTTTAATTGCTGTTTTACTGCTAGTGCTGCCACTGGAAGATAAAGGGGATGCACATAAAGAATACAAAATAAAGTAACTTTAGAGTCAACTTCCAAACATTCTTTCAATTTTTACTACAGTTCTCAGTATTCATTGTGAATGTGAACACTACATTTTGAGATCTGATGCCTCTGGCGAGCAATGTCGGACACTTTTGCATGCTAACTTTCATGCTGAAGTTGTGTCTGAGCAAGCTTTTTCTGCTTGACTAGCAAATGTGTTAACACAATATGGCATGTTATCTGTAAAACAGCACATTAACAGAAGAACAAAATCAACACAAAAAAGCATGATACGTACACTTTATCATAGTGACATGGGCAATTATGTTGTTAGAACAAGAAGAGCTTTCATAACAGACAGTTCTCGCCTTGTCTTGCTGGAATGATCAATATGCCAATCACTAAAACCGGTCCCAGGAAAAGAACTAAACGGTTATGTTGAACATTACTGATTCAGTTTGAGCTCTGTGTCGTTTCCTGGTAGCCGGATAGGGACCAAAAAAACAACACCCAAAGGCCAATGTTACCTGATTCACAAATTCTACCTATGGCTCTTCACCAAGGAAATAGAATCAAGCCACAGTTAAAAAAAACAAGCAGCATTTGGATGTTGACTGGTGGCCATTTACCCCCCCTTGATGCCTGAGGACACAGCTAATTATAGCCCGGGCCCTGCCAGAGCTGCCTGCAAAGCCCTGAGACAATGCAGCGCTGAGCAAACAAAACCAGACATCACAGCGAGCTTACCTCCATTACCAGGTACACTGAGCTGGCAGTTTCCTAAAGAGAGGAGAGATAAGAGTGGGGGGTAAACAAACACATGTCAGTGACAGACAAAGGAAGGAACAGGTGGTACTTGTGCTCACCCATCATGTTCGAGCAAACGAAAGCTGGTGATCCGGATTGGGAGAAATACACAACCGCCTAAAAGGGTTGCAGAAAAATTGAGGACTAACTTGCTAAGACAAAAAACAGTTTGAGTCTTGAGAAAGAATGATACAAGGTATAGTGTAAAAGAGAAAAAGAGCTAATATCAAAGCATTGCACAGTACATAATACGTAGGGGTGGGGGATATTGTATCGATACGCGGACGTCAAGTATCAATCTTTTTATTATATAAACTATTAACCTCTTAACAATCCCCGCTATTCTGTCTTTCCAATGTTGTAGCGGGCTAAACTAGAAATTAGGAATTCAGGAAGGTTGCTAAATAATGCTCATAGTTAGGCAACATTTTGGCACGGAAAAACTGGCATGGCCATTTTCAAAGGGGTCCCTTGACCTCTGACCTCAAGATATGTGAATGAAAACTCTGTGATGAACAGACTGAAAACTGTATCTAATTAGATAACACAGATGTTGAACAAACGGCATAATTTGTAGTTGAAAAAAGGTAATAAATCACAATATATCTTCGGAATACTCTGCATATCGAAAAATGTTTAAAATTGCAATAAGATCGTAAGTATCGTGATAATATCGTATTGTGTGGGGCCTCTGAAGATTCCCACCTCTAATAATAGGGGTGTGAGAAAATATCGATACACTTGAGTATTGTGATATTATGTTTTGTGATACTGTATTGATTCTCAAAAATGCTGTATCGATTTAATCAATAGTTTACATGCAAAGATGTATGGTTCATTTTGTATTGTGTTTAAACCCCGACTGCTATATAGCAGTGTTGTAACTTGTAATCTATCTTCAGTCATTGAGAATGAAGGCTTCCGTAATATGGTGAATACAATGAAGCCTCGTAAATCTTGCAATGTATCGGCTTGCTTACAGTATCGCAATATATTGAATCGCAACCCCTGTATCATGATACGTATCGTATCGCCAGATTCTTGCCAATAAACAGGCCTAGTACATAAACATACTACTTCAGAACAACTGGATCTATCCCAGACTCCCGCACCTCTGGACTTTGAAAAGCAGTGCTCTGCTACATTAATACTGAGCCAAAAACAATAAGTGAATCGGATGGTTGGCTCTGCTGTCAACAGCATTATAAAGTCAAACCTAAAACCTTTAACTCATAAGTTCCCACAACAACACCAACAAAAAATAAATAACTATTAGTGTACTAACGACTTGGCTCATTTTCAATTTTGCACATTTGGGGGATTCAGACTTCCAGCAACCTTTCTAACATCCGTTATCTATTTCTCCTCTACTGTCCTCTCTCTCAGACAGCGTGTCTGAGGCTGTCTGAAGTTGTGAAAAAGAAAACACAGTGCTGCCAGCCTGCTTGAAGAAGCCCTCTTATCACATGGCAACAGATGACTGCGGCCTTTCGCTCTGACCTCCCTCAGTATCTTGTTGAATCCCCCCAGTTAGAGGCCAGACTGTTTTCTATAGTTCAGCTGAGTCAGGCCTTTTGAAATTGGTTGTCTTTGGCTTTATTGAAGCTGGACGGCAACCAGCCAGCCAGTCAGTTTCAGTTTGAGAGACAACCATCTGGTTTCTACCGGTTGTCTCTCTAACAAAACTGTGGTACTGCAACACCAAACTTCTGTTAAGATAAAAAGTTTGACATTGCGTTGAAGGTTTATCTTCATCTCATGCTATGACTTGCTATGAAATACTGGTCACTTCTATCGTGGCCACTATTTCCTGTTTCGCAAGGTGGAAGAAACTGTGTCTCTATGAGTGAAAATGTGTATAAAATATAACATTACATCAGGGGCTGCAACTAAAATATCAAGTGTATTTTACAATTTACAATAACATGTGAGAAAAGCAGCAAAATCTTGCATTTGCGAAAGCTGGAACAAGAGAATGTTTGGCATTTTTGCTCTTGCTCAAAACCTGTTAAGAAATAGGAACTAAAATATGTCGGTTGCTGTGACTGTCACACTAGTGTTTGCCTGTAACTCTAGGATAATCTAGAACAATATGATTATTCAAACTCATTTTTAAGTCACTTCGGATAAGAGAATTAGATCAAAAGTGAAAAGCAAAGTAAATGCATTTCTCTGGTGCCCTGTGTTTGGGTTTGGTTTCGGTTTCCTCCTGACCTAATTAGATAGCTCGATGGTAGGATTCCCTGCTCAGAACATCTATACCGTCTGCTGTGCAACAACAAACCTGTAATCTTAGATCCCAGCTCGGACTATTCTCAACGCACAGACAGAGAGGTGCCACTGGGAGTCAGTGTAAAGATAAGAGAGGGGGATAATTTTGAGTTCTGTATGGGCAGAGCAGAGGCATTATAACCGGTTGCAAATACTTTACTTTAAGGGATAGTTTGGGTGTTAAGAAGTATGACAGTCGCCATGCCCCCAAAAAAAGTCAATATCAGTTTAAGTGTACACTACATTTAGAATATTTTCACCACTTTACCTTGCCGTGAGACAGCTATACAGTCCATGTTTCCGACAGGGAACTGAAGTCGTTATCTACGCTCTCGCCAAAGCCACCGGACTCGACTGTCATTTTACCTCGCAGAACACGGGTGTTGCTGGTCTACCGCTGCCTCGATCGGTTAGTTTGTTTGTGTTATTGTGTGACTGTGGTTTGTTTCGGATTCCCCAAAGTCTAGAGTGGACATAGACATACTGTAATAGCACACTAACAGATCGAGGCAGCGGTAGACCAGCAACCCCCGTATTGAAAAAAAAAAAATACAGTTTTTTTTATCAATGGATTCTGGTGATTTTGGCGAGAGCATAGATGGATACAAAGGCTTCAGTTCCCGGTCGGAAAGGGCTGTCTGATGGCAAGGTTAAGTGGTGAAAATATTCGAAATATAGCATATACTTAAATGGATATTGTTTTTTTAAGATGGGTCTTACTTTTAGGTTGTTAAAATACGTTATGCTGCCTGCCCCGTCCACAGCAGTACATTGCTTTGGTTCTGTACGTTAACTCATGTCTGCTACTCCAAACTGGCGGCGTGCTGACATCATCATCTACTGTAGGCAATACACTGACTACTACTGACGAAGAGCTCTTGGGCAAAGCGTTTCAATCCCTATGTGCCATCAATACAACAAAGTGACTGTGCTGGTTTGTTTGAGCAGCTAGCAGTGCTCAGCATATGAATGCATGCATCGTTGGTCATGACTTTTTTGTAACCTTTTTTGCATGATGACTAAGGCATCTGACGAAGTAAAAAGATAAGGATGAAAGGTCAACTTAAATCAATAAAAAACAAATCTCCTGGTGAGGTGAGGAAGCCTACAGTATATGGTGTCATCCAGAATTAATAAGCATATATAAGATTTCATATGGGATTTAAAAAAAAAAAAGCTAGATACCTCAGTAATGCGACACGATTAATGCAACCAGATGTGCTTTAAGTCAACATTTCTGCAACACACGTCTTTCTACAATACCGCAGTCTTGTCAGATGTTACAATAAAAATAATCTCCACATAAGGTGTTTTTAACCAGATGGCAGTGTGTTATCCATGGACCGAGAAGACAAAAGAAACACCTGCTGAGTTAAGATGTGTATTTGTTTCGGGGCAGGGGGTCATGCTGTCTAAATTATCTGGCAGGTGTTGTCACGGTGACTTTCAGACTGAGCTACTGGGGCTGTGACTGTGGATTCTTATTCATCATCATAACACTGCAACAGCTGTCTAGTGTGGCAGTGAGCTACGAGGTTAATACCGGTATTTATATCTGCACACGTGACTGTAGACAGAATGTAAACACGCGAGATGACTGAGCTCAACGGAACACAAAGGCATGAAGTATTTACTGAAGTGTTTGTTGTACATGGAAGAGCAGAGGAAAACATGCCTGAACAACATGAAAAATAAAAATTTTTTTTAGAACAAACAAACGTAAAGCCTCATTTAGCAAGTAGGGGGAAAAAAACTGTTCAAGCTGCATTAGACAGAAGTGGGTCATGCGGAACAGACACATCCAACAACCCCATCTGCTCTACTTCGTGAGCGTAGACTGATGGGGAAACTGGGACGATAAGAGGTGTGATAATTATGTATGTAAACAGTGGCATTAACCTGTTCCTGACATGATCTAGATACCATTCGTGAGTGTAGTATCACATACCTGAAAGTCCAGTAATGCAACGATGTTCTCATGTTTCAGCTCCTGCAGAAATGACAGAGAAAAATCAATAATTTGATGGTATATCTACGTAACGAGATGCCCAGCTTGATTTGTACAGTCCACTTATAGGGCCTTCTGTAGTCTGCAGGAAACTTAACATTTACTTTCACTATGACATCTACATGTCCAACAATATTGAATCGTTGCTCATATTTCACTCTAACATATGGCCCATTTCCAGCTCTAGATACTGAAATGTTCACTACAGCACAATGTTGTATTACCACACCACTCGCTAAATGATCTAACAAACACATTATAAAATTTATTAATATCAAGGTGACACATTTGATAGTGATTTACTAGGGATGTTCCGATACCGATTCCAATACCTGAACTTGCAGTATTGGCCGATACCGAGTACCGATCCGATACCAGCGTGATAAAAAACATATAGTTATTATTGTTATTATTCGACCGCAAACACCGACACTCGTTAACATTAAGCAGACAACCTACGCACTGAGTTATTCCTTTTGAGTTTGCTACTTGTATAACACATTTTAGTTTAAAAAACATCTTAAAAATACACAATGCCCTTATGCTTTGGCCTGGTGGGGAGTCATCGGGCTTGCAATAAGCTGGTTGAAACCCTGGCATTGGATCAGTGACTGGCGTACGCGCAAATACCCGATCCCAGATTTTGGGCAGTATCGGATGCATTTCCGATACTGGTATCGGTATCGGAACAACTCTAGGATTTACCACTACATTTTTTGTTTATTCACACGTGTGTATTCCTTATAATAATGTTTTAAATACATAGTGTTATGTAATAACTAGAAACCATTAAACTCCTGTGAAAACAACACTTTCTGTGAGCTTCTGACTTACTTTGAGTATTTTGATCTCTTTCCCCAACAGTGTCTGGGATTTGGCCAAGTTCTTCTTGTTGATACACTTTACTGCCACCTCCCAGTCATGTTTCTAGAAAGGAAAAATCATTTTGGGGTGGAGCATTTGATATGTGTTACACTGTGCCTTTGTATGGGATATGAAGATCTACTGTCTTTGCAATACAGTACAAATTTCAGTAGTAAATACAGCAAATTAGTTGCATTTTTGACAAATCTATTTGACAAAATGACAGATTCTAGCCAGTTATAATACTTGTATATTAGTATATTAATGCCACACTACAGTAACTGATGGTCTATATGCTTCCCCCCTTCTTTGAGGGGTTTCCCTAATGGTAGTTGGTACTGATTACTTATCACCTGCTGAGACTATCAGCCTGAAGGTCTGGTTACTAATATATACTAATATAAGGTCTTTGTCCATTTTATTTTCTGACCTTACAGCATATCTGAATGTATTGTATTATGTATGCATTGCAATATGTGTTATTATCTGCATTATGGATGAAATGCCAATTTACTAATGAAGCAACAAAAGATGCTACAGGCCTAAATGTACCCAGCAGATGTGATGCTTTATATCAAATTACTGCAAAAGCCATTATAATTGATACCCTTTTCATTCCAGGTGCAGGTACACGTTTCAACATGTTCATTAATGGTCTCAGTATGGAGCTTTGTAATGCAAACACTACATATCTAAATGCTCTACATTAAAATGTGCCCATTATTGTGTACGTGCAAACCAGCCGAACAATAAAGACCCTCACAAAGTGACTATCCGTGCATTAAGAAAAGCTGTTGCATGCATTTAAAACAAAGATTTTAGCATGTTATCCTTTAACTGGCAGTTATTTTAAGGCACATCCTGTTTGTACTGCCAGGCCTCTTAAGGCCGTACAATGAAAACAAGACACCAGATGGGCCACCAAAACACTCACCTCTCTGTTTCTGCCTTTGAAGACGACTGCAAATGCACCATGTCCTATCAGGTCCTTCCGACTGAACTCAAATTTCCCCACCGTCTCCATTTTGTGCCCAAAAATTTGGTTTTATATACTACAAATGAGCAGGAGGCCTGAGGACACCCTTCTCCTCTGTGGAGTCGAGGCAGCAGCAGCAGCAGCAGCAGCAGAGATGTTCAGCCTCTCTTCCACTGGCCATGAGCTGCCTTCCTGACAACAAGCTGTCCTCTTCTCTCATGTTCGCATGTACGTTTTGGGAGATTTAACTCCTCTAACAAAGCTGCACGGTGGTTTCCATCGCAGAGTTGATAAGTTAGTGTTGTTGTTGCAGCTGTCTCTGTCGTGCCACCTTAAAAAGAAGCAGCAGCTCGCTGCGTTTTGTTTATATATCCAGGAGATCCTCACTTCTGTCCTCTTGAAGCAGGACACGATGAAACAAGCGCTGGCTGGTAATTTAAAACACACTAACAGTGTTTATAAGCAGAAAAACACTGTGAATAGTGCTGTTAATGTCTTGCAATTTGGAAAAGCACTCGATGGAAAGTCGTATATCATCGATGGTCCCGACAAAAACAGAGCAGACGGCGTCCAGCCTCTGCAACAAGAGCGCATGCGCAGAGCAACTACATCTGTAGGTTCTGACGTCACAACCAGGAGGGTCCTCGGTTATAAATGTTTTGGCTTTAAAACTAGTTTTGGTTGTGTATATGGAGGATGGAAGCTGCCAAAATAAATAAATAAACAACTCGATAAATAAATATGTCACTAAATGTAGCAAAAATAATATAAAAAAATATATATAATATATATATATGTATATGTTTTTTCCCCCAGGCCATCAGACTTTTAAATAGATAATTCATACGACACCTTCTCACACAAAAATATATCTTATACTGTATATACTGTATATGTTCTTAATGTATATGTTCTTAATATGCCCTTGTACAAAATATTTCCTTTTATAACTGTAATATAACTTATTATTTTAATGGAGCTTCCCAGGGAAAAGAATTTCTCACGATTGTACCTGTATAACCGGCGTGACAATAAACATCTTGAAATCTTGAAATCTTGAAATCTTGAAAATAAAGCCATTAATTAATTGATAAAATGTGACATAAATTGATATTTCTGTTTTAATTTGCTTCTTTATTTATTTATCTTTGTATTAATTAGGGATGCAGCTAGAGATCTGACTTTTTCAGTCGCAATGCCAATAGCGATACCTGAGCTTTGGGTATCGGTCGATGCCGAGTACCGATCCGATACCAGTGTTTAATTAATAAGCTGTATGGCTCTGTGCGTAAGTAAGTAAGTAAGTAAACCTTTATTTATATAGCACCTTTCAAAAACACACCGTTACAAAGTGCTTCACACACAAAATGAAACATCAAACAATGAAAAAACAAGGACAAATTACAATATGACACACAGAAACAATGAGAAACAGATCAGACAAAAACAGACAAACACGTGGATGAGGCCTATAGAAAGGCTTGCCTATAGAGATGGGTTTTTAGAAGCTGCTTAAAACAGTCCAGAGATTCAGCAGCTCTAATAGATTGGGGGAGGTGATTCCAGAGGGTTGGGGCCAAGACAGAAAAGGCCAGATCACCTTTTGTTATGCAGTTGGAGCGGGGGATGGATAAAAGGCAGAGATTAGAGGATCGAAGTGGTCGACTGGTTGAATATGGAACAAAGAGATCAGCAAAAGTGACTGGGATCATTCTTCTATGTGTAAGGCAACATCATGCTTGACTTAAACATCGCTTTCCTAACTTTGTAAAAACAAAATGTAATAAATAAATACATAGATATAAATTTACCTAATTGTTCTTTATTATTTAATTAATAAATCGTACACCAGCAACTTGGTAAACATCTTCAAAATTTTATCACATCCCTTGTATTAATTCTCTTATTTATTGTTTACATTTCCCCTTCATTATAATCACCAATGAAATGTGGGAAAAGGCATGGTCATAATTCAAGCAGTCCTACCTCGAAGGAGTTTGAATGGAAAACTAGTATGCATGCACATCTCATGTCCTTTAATAATCAGTTGCATACAGACAAAGAACAGACAAAAAAAAAAAGAAACGACAAAAGCAATCAAAACTTGTTCAGCTTGTTTTTCATGATGTGACTCGAAGGGATTAGCCTACTGTGCCCCTGATACCTATTGAATTTCAAAGAATGCAACATACTGGCAGTATTATGCAATTAACCAAATGACCCTTTAATCATGTCATCTATCTATTTCTATCATGACAGAAATAGGAAAATCTGATCGCTCATTTTAACCGATCATACACTGGAGCCATTTAAACAGATGTGACTGTGATTATATATATAAGTGCATGCATAATGATGGTACAGTGATAAACTAATAGATATTAGCCCTGACCCTATCTTCTTTAATCTCCTCTTTAGTTTCCCAGCGGGTATATGAAGAAGAGTCATTAAACATATAGGTGATTGCATATTGGTATAGGTTAATTGGGTGTCTGTGATGCCTCTAACAGAATCCAAATAAGATTGATCGAAGTGTCATGTTTGTATGTTGACTTCTATATATGGAAATAAAGGTTAAGTGCAAAGGAAAGGATGGTAGATAATAGATGCAACGGATAGTAACCAACACTTACATTATTATGTGCTGTAAAATTTGTGTCAGTGGCCAGCATTATGTAATCTGCGTAATGACCATTTAATCAACTTTTAATTCCTCTGAGCATGCAGGCAACCTTCCAAAGGCTCTTTTACGGCTGGAGGACATCTGGGTGAACATTGAGTGATGGGAGAAAAATAGAGGCCCTATATAAGCAAGGCAGAGGAGGAGAAGAAGAAGGCTGCTAAGGGGAAGATATCGAGAATGGTGACATGTCTAAAGTAGCCAAAATGATGGGATCACTATAATCTGTTAAAAACACACCAGATGCAATCATGGAAAAAACTCACAAAAGCCAGACTCAGCCATCAGTAAAACAGGTTTCTTTATTTATTTGTGTATAGGCCAAGATGTAAATCCCTAAGTGTGAAATGTCAAGACGTCTGCTTTACTTTATTCCAATATTTTACTTCCCCCTTGTATTGATCATAGACACATTGACCTACTATATGGATTTCTTCCCTCAGCTTGGCCTAGTTGAGTTCCTCATTTAGGATGTCATCCATAATGTAAGTTGGTTTTGAACAGGCATAGCAGTAGCGATTGCAGAGACTGGTTCATAATTAATCTCTAATTCCATACCTGCAATATCACTGTATATGTTACAGTAATAGAAACCTGGCCACCTGCTTCACTGTCCTTCAATCCTGCTATAAGTGCAGAACTAATCATAATGGGTCTCTCAGAGAGGCTAAATCCAATGTACAGTAAGGTATATTTGTTTCTATTTGGCTGAATGAGTAGAAGCATTTCTGACAAATACAGCTGAATTAATTAGCATAGTGTGTCCTTGAGAAGTACGTTTGTTTAGAGTTTAGTGCAGATGATAATTGTGTTCATAATTTAACATTACAACTATAGCAAAAAAAAAAACGTTGATATGAATTCATATCACAAAATTCCAGCATGAGTTTCATATAGTTCAACTGATGGGTGTATGGCAGGGACTATGAAGCTTTAGCTGTAAATAACACATCCTAGTGTCAAAATTGTCATTTTACAAATTCCTACCTGATGGCCTTTACAGATTCCTCTTACACACATGAATACAAGACAGTTAATCTGTGCAGAAGGTAAAACACAAGCATTTAAAACACTTTCTGTATACTGAAGTACCAGAGGAGGGCGGTAGAGGACTGCAAAAGAGGGCATCTATGGCATCGTTATCACATTGTTCACCCTTTTTAAGCATTGGTTGGAAATTGTCATGGAAACGAGTCATTATGTCAGTATTTAATTTAATTATTTTAATATTTTGGATGTTAACTTTTCTTAAACATGGAATAACATATGACAATATTCACTTAGGAAATGTCATTTAATCATTGACAGTATCATAAAATAAAGTTTACCTGTGAACAGTGGCTGAAGACTTTTTAGGAATCCAATTTTCAGATGTTTTGACACTCAGCGGGAGGACGAGTAAGATCCCATTGAAACATCCCACTCTCGCTGGCAATCTGATCTTCAATCTTGTATCTTCACTGATATCAAGTGAGATGGCAGCCAGTTATTGTATAATACTGGTGCAGTACATTGTCCAACAAGTACTGGTGCATGCTATCATGAATTAGTCATAGTGGTTTTCCTGAGCCAAGAATCCGGCTACATTCACAGAGTGCTATGCAGGTCTGCACGATGACGCACTGCTGACAGCAGACAGCTATAGTTTAATCTACTACTCTTCAGTGTGTTTCACTGCGTCAGAAAGTTTGGCAAAACTGGGCAGTTGGTGTATTTTGCTGTAAGCAGTCCACCAGCCACCATCACAGGTGTCCACTCTGCAGGGGTTTGCTCTGGTTTTTAATATTTTAGCTCTGCAATGTGGCTCACTCAGAATGATTGATTGGTTCTTCCTGGCCCAAATTAAGTCTCTGCTGTTGACAGCTGGTGCAAAGGCCTTCAACAGGTACTCGCTCTAGTTAGAGAAGAGATATAGAGGACTCTATAGCTAGCAGTGTCCCAATATACCTGTACCACACTGTATACAAACTTAAGTTGTCTATTAAATTACAGTTTAAATGGAACATCATAACACACAATATATAACACATTACCTCCAACTTCTGTATCTGTCATTACCAGAAAAAAATAAATAAATCAGTATCACGTTATAACATGATAAGCTTACTGTTATAACAAGATGTTTTTCACATTACAACGATATTTTCACGTTATTACAACATACAAGAAACCTTTCTTGTTTTAAAAATATTCATCTTGTTATAACTTTTCATATTAAAATGTGTTAACTTATTGTTAGAACATAAAATGTTATAATGTGATCATCCTTTAAATTGTTAAAACGTGAACAATGACAATATACTAAGTTATAACGCACAATGTTTAACATTATAACAATATAAGTGATGATCACGTTATAACGTAAAACATTTTATTTTATAAAAATAAGTTATCATTTTTTAACGTGAAAAATGTCACGTTATAACAAAATAAACAGTATATTGAAAAAACAAGAAAAGTTTCCTGCTATAACATGATAAGTTTGTATGTTGCAATAACGTAAAATATATATTGTTATAACTTGAAAAACATCTTGTTATAACGTGATACTGATCAGTTTGTTTTCTGGTGTGGCAGCAATGCGCTGTCGTATAATTAGACATTCATGCACACTAACACATCCACAGTTACTACTCACGCGCACACATATACCTATCACAATTCATCACGTCCATGCAAGGGCACAATGACCTGTTTTTATCAGGGCACACTGTGTTATGCATTTTAGCCGTGTTTAACCGTGCTAATGATCACTCAAGGACATCTATTCATATGGAAAGCACATAAGCTTACAAGGTAATGTTATAATGTTTGCTTTATTAGACTATTTAATTATATATTTTTCTTTTGCAGTATATCAATTTATTCCGTATCTGAAATAAAATGAATGAAGGGTACCTTGTGTGTGTGTGTGTGTGTTTGTGTACATGCTTTGTGGGGACATTATCACATGGAGACATTACGGGGACTCATCTTAAAAACATGGTCCCCACAAGGTGAGGTCAGCCATTTAGGCCTCCGTTGAATGGACAGCCAATAGGAACGCTCTCTCTCTCTGAAATTACCTTTAATTGGCCATGAGGAGGTGCAGAAGAATTACAATATGCTGAAAGATTATTATGGAATTTTTGCCCAATGATGCCAAAAATATTCTGCCTACTCTCGCTTTAATGTGCAAAACACGTTCTTTTGTATACATATTATTTTCTTTATAGCCTTATTTGCTTGTTTGTCCTTATTGTAAACCACTTCGAACTATGTGCCTTGTGTATATGTAATCACGTTTTACTATGAAGAACTTAATCTCCTTGACCGAAGGCCAGAGGGCAGCTGCCTCCTCCAAGGCCACTCCTTCCCACTTAGCTAATATCAAGTGTTATGGCTCTGTGCCCTGCTCATCTGTCCAGCCTAACATCAAGCCATATACTACCCATTTGGTGAGGGAGTTGCACAGCTGAACGGTGGCCAACTTCTTCACGTAGATGGATAGCTACATGTCTTGCCATGAAGGTCACCGCTTTTTCAAACCCATCTCCGCGCCGAAATGAACTTTTAAGACTTGATCAGCGTAATAGTTTTGTCTGCACACTGCATTGCTATGCTCAAGCGTGTGATCCCCGCCAATAGGTCATGCCAGATAATTAAACTGAGAAGCTGAGGGAAATTCAATACACCCTATTACAACTGAGGGCGCCTCGGACTCAGGGGAGACTTTGGTATTCATAGACTGGATGTAAAGCTTTTCTAAAAACGTCAAGGAGCTCCCACTGGAAACACACGTATCAGTATTGACACACGCATCAGCGTTGACTGACAGTGGTGTCACATTATAGCTCAGTAACATATTGCAGGAATACCCTATTAAACGCTTTCAAAACTGCTGATCATTCTTGTCAACCCTTAAGTATTTTCAATGACTACGAAGCTTATAAGTGACTCGGTCTTTTCATTCATACGTTATTAGAAATACTTCTACCTTACAAGGACATTCCGCGGGTCATGAGGACGCATTTTAGCCCTTTTGCATGTCATTTGTACGCCATGCAACAAGATGACTGTATGGTCCGCAGTTAGGTTTAGGCAACAAAACCACTGAATTAGTTTTAGGCAACAAAACCACTTAGTTAGGTTTAGGAAAAACGTCATGGTTGGGCTTAAAATAAGTACAATACGAATGGAAACAATGTATCATGAGTACATAAAACACGTCACAAACGTCACTAAAAAACACCGGCCTTCTGGTTGAAAGTCCTGTGTTTGTTGGACCCATCCACCATACACTAAAGAAAACATACTTCTTAATATTATTTTCCATTTCAGCCCTTAATGCTACACACTCTCCCTTTAAGATTATTATAACCTCAAACTGTGGCTACTACTCACATGCTTGCACATCTCTAAATTGTTAACATGCAAAGCAGCACATCCTTGTTTGTTCCGAATGCTTTAATGAGTCACGTTCAACTTGTTACCTGTTGGATAATAAATGAGAACAGTAGGCTTTAGAAAGTCATGTGTTTTTATCTCAACCGGATTAAGGGCCTCGGGGCCTTTTCACAGTCATCACCTGATAAAAATGTGTCGGTCTATTCACCAGAGAAAGGCCAGACAGACAATCCAGCGAGATCAGGAGAGTCTCTGCACTGTATTTCGCTCTTTTTAAAATTCTGTTGCTCACTTTGCCTTTGTGTCATAATAACATCAACCTGAGTATCCACTCTACTCTTCAGAGTTACTGTAGCAGAATAATGATGAATTTACTGACATTTCGAAAGACAAAAAATGGAAGGAAATCATCACATACTTACATTTTGTATTTGTGCTTTGGGGACCCTCATGACATTTCAGCTTCGTACATTGCTTATACCCTGTGTCTATTTTTGCAGTCCATATATCTTCCGTCAAGGTGAACCTTCCTGTGTCCAACACTGTCACTGTGTCCCACCAGACATCAAGAGTGCAGGCGATGCTTCTGCTCAAACTTTGACTAGTTTGAGCAGAAACGATCGGGTGCACCCTTCCTTCCTGCCGAATCCCCCGGCTTGTGTGGGCAAGAGTTGAATTCAATATGACCTTTTGAGGAATGTGACGGCAGAGGGCTGCCAGAGAGAGAGAGAGAGAGAGAGAGAGAGAGAGAGAGAGCCCGGTCTGACAAGTCTGCCAAATGATCCTCTCGCCATGCAAGCTTGAACCGGCTCCTTCTGCGGACCCTCCCCTCAACCTCACTGCCATGCGTCAACTTGGAGACTTGGGCTCTTTGACAGCATCACTTCTCCACAGCGCGGTGACTGTGGGAACTTTGGTGCACGGACACACACACAATTACATATAAACACTGTTTAACAAAGGACTACACGTCAGCTCTCCTTCACAGGCTGTTGGCATTGTATTTCATCGTACTGTGGTGCTGTAGTGAGTTTGTGAGGTTGGCATCTGTCTGTTAAAGGAACAGTGTGTAACATTTTGCTGGATCTATTGGCAAAAATGGAATATAGTATTCATAACTATGTTTTCAAAAACTAAGAATCGTTGTGTTTTCGTTAGCTTAGAATGAGTCCTTCATATCTACATAGGGGGGCGGGTCCTCTTCACGGAGTCCACCATGTTGCTCCGCCATGTTCTACGGTATCCCAGAACCGACAAACCAAACATTGGCTCTAGAGAGAGCTTTTTTCCGTTTTTCTGTTACCTGAAGGCCACCGTAGTTCTCCGACACACTTGTGAAACTGAGGTAACGTGAGCCGCAGAGTGCAAAACCGTGGTACCGCCAGCCACCGTCTGACTTCCGTTGCTCCTAAAGTAGTGTTCTTATAGTAAGTATAGCCTCTGAGCGTTAATGCAGTTTTGCACTCGGTGGCTCACCTTACTGCAGTCTTGGAAAGGGAGAAATGAGTGAAGGGGTACCCAGTTGGTTGCAATCTGCAACCACAACACTAGATGCTGCCAAATCCTACACACTGTCTCTTTAAAAGGCCACAGACATCTGACGTAGATTGTTGTTGTTGTAGAAACCTTTCCTCGTGTTTGCGGTCAATTATTTTGTAATTAAAAGAATAATCTACCGCAGGTATTTACTAGCCACAGCAGTCCAAGTTTTTGTCTGCCTGTTCGTCGTTAGTATATTGTTCTGCTAAAACACAAACCTCATCATCAGAGCTGTGGCAGTGGTTTCATCGAAAGTTCCACCCAGATGTTCATTGCATAACGTGATGATTACGGCTCATTTTTCATCAATTTCTTATAGGATAAAAGTAAAAAAGCCTAATATATAATAGTATTTGTATATTTTGTGTGTGCATCTCTACTTTAATCAGTTGGGATTTTGCTGTAGGCCCCCAAACCACAAAACAGTCACAGTTCAGGGCCTCAGGAGACAGAGAAGTCTTAATTTTAATGATGCAAACCTGCCCGGCTGGAAATGTTTCACACAGTTGTTAGACAGCAGTGCCATTAAAGACCAAGTCAGGCTGTGATGTATTAATTAAATTCAGTGAAATGTGGAACTGCTGATAAAAATAAAAAGAGGTTCTTGAAAAAGCAGTAACTTTAAATTGAATAGTTCTATTAAAAAAATACAATTTGTATATAAATACCTGCAAATAATTCACACAATTGGGTTAGCAGCTCAAATAAGGATCAGTTGGACAAACTGCTGAAAAGTGACCCGTCGCGCTGCATTCGCCCCCGGAGAGCAGGTGATCTCCCGGTGGCCGCCGAGCCACACCAGTTAATTAACCCCACTCGAGTGTGTCAAGACGAGGGAAGAGAAATCGCTGCTCTTAGTGGTGTCACACCCTCGGCCTGCAAGGCGTGACAAAAGGGAGACGCGGGGAGAATAACAATGGATTCGTTTTAAACTAACATGATAATAAATTACGAGAATTCTAGAGAAGTATATTGAAAAGCACAACGGCAGTGCAACCTATTACAACGAAAACACACAATGTGTTTGTGTGCATGTAATCTCGGGATGCAGAATGGAAAACATAATTGTAAACAGAATAATGAACAATCAAGCCAGAGGGTCGTTACAGCAGAAATAAGGGTTGACGCTTTTTTTAAACTTATTTTACCTCAAAACAGACTGAAGTTTGGTTTGTGTGCACTCTGGTATAGAGGTCATTTGTAGCCTCTTGGTTAATATAATTTCTTTCATTTTAAAAGTCTGTGACTGACATGGGGTTCTTGTGGTACGCAATGTTCCCGAGCACAGTTGTTTACCCCCTACAGCTCACTTTGATCTCCAACTAAGCAGTATCTGAGCTACTGAATATCTTTTTTTTCAAATCAGGTGGCATTACTTCTCTGATGTACTGTAAAAAAGTGCGGGTATATACAGTATAATCCCATCTGCTCATAAAGCCACTTAGAGTGAGCGAGTGTGTGATTGACATGATGCGGTTTGCATTCCCGATGAACAGCAATGACCGTTACAAGAGGAAAACATCAGAGAGACGGAGAGCAGAGCTCCCAGTCGGCGTCTGCAAGCTGTCATGTTATACCTTCATCTGCCTTCAAGGCCGGGCTACTTTTCAATGACGTTAAATAATTACACACTCACTCCCACGCAGCCCGCAAAAATACTCCTTACAAATTCAATGTGACAACGCTTAGCCATTCATATACTTTTATTTTTCTACAAAAATATTTTACATTAGAAAACACACCTTGAAATATACACCGTCTGCTTGGTTTTTGAAGTAACCGTGGAACATCTCAACTCAAATATATCTGTGTCTATATATTTAAATTTGTAGGTAAATATATCGGCGAGAATAAATCCTGATGTGATGACGACGTCACCGGATGGCGTCCAGCGGTGAGGGAAAAAAAGGCTCTGTGAAGTATAATCTGATCAAAGCAATTATGGAATCACAATCTGTCATTATTTATTACCAAAAATACAATAATGCCTCTGATAATGGCAGGGAATGCTTTCTGTACCAGGGTTGGGAGATTAAATGAGCAGCAGATCCTCAAAGGTGCGTGGGAGTACAGGATAAGCTAGGATAATGGCGTTAAGCAACACCGAGGAACTAGATTTTAACTTTCTGCCTTACAGGAAGTCTTCATTTACCTACTTCCCGCAGCACAGGGTGCCCTTTTCTTCATGGTGTTCACCTGTCTACCTGTTTACAGCCCTGGGTGCCATTCATCTACCTGTCTACATCCCAGCATGCCATTTATTTGTCTTCCTGTCAGCATCCCATGGGGGCCATTCATCTGTAAACCTAACTATCTATCTCCACTACATTCCAGGGTACTTTTCACCTGTCTGCCTAGATACATGCCGGCGTGTCAGTCACCTGTCAGCGAGCAGCCTGGCAGGAAGCTCGAACTTGCCAGGCACTATTTAAAGGAAGAGTGTGTAACATTCCGGGGGATGTTTCCCTTAGTGTATAATCACCTGAAAAACTAAGAATCGTTGTGTTTTTGTTAGCTTAGAATGAGCCCTTCATATCTACATGGGGAGCGGGTCCTCTTCACGTTGTCCGCCATGTTGCTCCGTCATGTTTCTACACAGAACGGACAAACCAAACACTGGCTTTAGAGAGAGCTTTTTGCGTTTTTACATTACCTGAAGGCCACCGTAGTTCTCCGATACGCCTTTGAAACTGTGCTAACGTGAGCCGCAGAGTGCAAAACCGCGGTACCGCCAACTGCTGTCTGACTTCCGTTGCCTCATAAAGTAGTGTTATCATGGTAAGGATGGCCTCTAAGCGAGGGAAACGGCGTTACCATGCTTTTTCACTCGGCGGCTCACGTTACCTCAGTCTTGGAAAGGAAAGAGCGAGCGGAGGGGTACTCAGTTGGTTGCAATTTGCAACCACACCACTACATGTCGCTAAATCCTACACATTTTACCTTTAAAGCAATAGTTCGATATCTTGGGAAACGCCCGTTTTTTTTCTGCTTTCTGGCTGAGAGTTAGATGAGAAGACCATCTAATATCTGTATCTGAATATCTGGATATCATTCTCATATATGTGAGGTAAATACAAGGCTACAGCCAGGGCCTAGTTAGCTTAGCTTAGCATAAAGACTGGAAACAGGGAAACTGGTTTGCCACTGTAGGTTAATATTTCTCTTGGCCAGACAGAGAATAAGCCAATTTAATTCCCCAAATTGTCAAACTATTCCTTATAAGATACAAATATACCTTTAAATCAATTCACCTGTCTACCAATTAACATCTCAGGATACCATTCAGCTGCTGGAAATCTTGTCATCTTGTCATTATTGTTGTAAACTTATTCTACATGAAAAAAGTAATTATTATGGGTGCTGTTGGAGTACTGCCGTATTTCACGTGAACATATTTCGGAACACTCGATTAGCTTCGTTGCAAAGATGAGATACTTTAACCATTCGAGAAGAAACTAAGAGATAGAACTTATGGTTCTGTGAAACTCAATGTGTTAAGCACGGTACTAGCATTGTCATTGTCAAGTGGATTGATGCCCACTAGATATACCCTAGTATGATTATATGACAACTGTATGTACTACCCATACTGCAAGGCGCTTTAGATGACCATCAAATGGCATGTGAAATAAATAACAGCGAAAATAATAGCAAAAACATACCAATTGATATTTGTATGAACAAAATGTTCCAGTTTGTATTAAGTGTCCACTGGCCCTCCACCAAAGCGTCTCTTTCTTGCACCCGACTTGAGAACTTTGTCCCGTGCTTTGGCATCATAGCAGTTCAGAGCGTAGGGCAAGCGAGAGCGTCCAGAGAGGTGGCAGCAGCCAAAGGGGTGACAGGGAGGAGCGGGCGCCTAAAGGCGAGGCGGTGTCCGAGGTGCAGGAGCACACCTCGTATCCGTTCTCTGCGTGGTCCGGTTGATGGTGCACGTTGACTCTCGTCTCCGTGCTTTTGGACTCCGTGTCCGGAGAGTCCGACTGCATCTCGGTGCACAGCAGCCAGTCTTTAGCGATGAGGCGGGGGTATCCTGCCTCCGCCTCCATGTCGCTGCTCGGCACTCGCCAGTAGTCCTTCCCCTTGAAGAAATAGGACGAGCCTTCAAAGAGAGAGAGAGAGGGAGAGAGGGTTGGTATTAGTTTGAAATAGAGTGAAATACCAGAACAGAACACAGGATAGAATAAAACTTCACTAGAAGTGAACAACTTCGCACACAAGGATTCAAATTAAGTATTAAAGAGGACCTTTTGTGCTATATAGTTTTTTTTATGCATGTAAACGGTCTGCAAAGTTAAAAAAAAAAAAAAATAAATAAATTCTAGGCCAAAGGGAGTTACTCTCCCCCACAGAAACACTGCTCCTGAACTGCCTGAAACACCTTGCTTGAAGTACTGCCTTTTCTTCTGTAACGTGGTGATGTCATCAAGTAACACATTTACATAATACCTGCCTAGCGGCTAGTTTGGCACGTCCTGAAACAAAGCTAGTTAGAACGCAGCTGGAGCGGAGTCTGAAGAGTTTGGTTCGGTTGACCAATCACAACAGAGTGGGCAAGCTGACCAATCAGAGGGCTTTAACATTTCTCTCCTACTTTCAGCATTTTCTTATCCACCCCTTAAACCTCAATCGTGGCCTTTCCGTACCACTCTTATCACTCACCGTTCACCATGAGTCGTCATCACGTCTTAATTTTTCTCTCCTCCTCCCCCCTCTATCTCACTGTTCTCTCTTTATCCTAGGCGTGTGGTAGCGGCCTAAAGGCAGATAACGGCTTTGATGTGGCTCCAGTTCCCTGGCCCAAAGGTGTGTGTATATGTGAATTTGCTTGTATATATATATATATAAATATACATACATGCATTTTTTATGTGTCTTTCCATATAATTGGGGATTTTGTCAGGGTTGTCCCCTCTTTTGCTTTTGGCCTGTACCCCAAAAGCTCAGACACAACACAGACCTCTATAAACACCTAACTTCAGCTGGGAGTTGCTGCGGGGGAGTGGGGGGGTGGGGGGGGGGGGAAGAGGTGACGTTGCTTGCTCCCATTGAGAGTATAGCCTGAAATAAGGATGGAGTACCTGCTGCTAATTAGTTGTTTGTGTGCCAGTTTTGAACCTCTACAAGTGCTTTATCAAAGCCTAATCTGTATGGCCAACTGGTGGAGGCATTCCTTAATGGGGGGGATTGCTCGATAAAGGCTGCCAAAACAATGCCAGTTAAAGCAAACATTATTAATCCCTGTGGGAAGGCAATATGTCCTCAGCATCTGACCTATTGTAATTGCTCAGGAACAGCCGGCGACCTTTCTCCAGCACCGGGGGACCGACTCCAGATCTAAGGCCCTTGGTCTAGTCAAAGGAAAATGCCTGAACCAAGCAGATATAATAATTTTAAAGTGTAATTTTCTTAGACAGAATTACCATAATTTACGATATTATCTCTGAGACTGTTCAGTTATAAAATGGAGTTATTACAGTACCCCTTAAACTTAGATTTATATCACAACATATCTCTTTTTAAGTCTCAGGCACATTTTTCTATATATGTACCTCTCAAAGTCTCTTATTACTATAACCAGTCTAATAACCTCAGTAACTAGTGAACTTTACATCCTCTTCCCTTATTAGGGAGAATGGGAAACAACCACATGTTGCTTGGAATGCCATAACACCATGCAAAGAGTGGTTACAACCAAGCACGATAGGGCTCATTTTGCTCTTACAGGTGGAGCACCACCTAAATTAAGAATTCCAATATGTTATTTCCATGTCCTATAAAAGTTCAATCAATATTTGTGAACATGAGCTACTCTCTCTCTCTCTCTAAAAAGCCATAAACCAGAGAAGTAAGTCTCAAACTTGTGATGTCATAGGGTATAAAGTCTGGAGCTGCTCCATAGACAATGAATGGGAGGCTGATTTTGTGGACCCACAGACCGTTTGTTTTCATTTTTATACCCACATGAGCTTTATTCTATTGTATTGTTTCAGTTGTGAAACAGGAAATGTTCCAATATACTCAGAACGTCCCCCTGGGTGCTCTCAGTGTCATCTAGAACAGGGGTTCTCAACCAGTGTGGAATATAGAATACCAATACCAATATAGAACCAATATCCCTCTCTGTCAACACGGAAGGTGTGCCTCGGAAATGTTTTGACAATCACAAGTGTGCCTTCAGTTGCAAAAGGTTGAGAACCCCTGATCTAGAACATCTCTCCCCATTCATTGTCTATGGAGCAGTTCCACACCACACAGAACAGTTTGAGTTTTAACACGCTAATTTTGGGATTTGGGAGAGAGTTGTTCATGTTTACTAATATTTTCTGGACTGTCTTAGACCATAGGAATAACATGTATGAATTTTGAAAATGGGCATAGTTCATCCATAGGTGCAGTTTGAACTTTAAGGTTGGGGGTTCACAAAACAAAATCTAGAGGGAATGTGATGTGTACAACACAGTGAGGAACACCGAGTCCTAACTGGATGTGACGTCAGCGATAAAATCCGTTTGATTGTATTGTTTTCTATTGGAATGTCCTACCTGTCCGTTGTCAACAAGGACGAGGAACGGCTGATTTATGAAGTTGAAACGAGGAGTTATCTGTACGATACCTCCTCATTTCACTACAACAACCTAAATACGATGACAGCTATAGCTGGAGGGAGATTGCCAGGAGATCGCCTGAAAGTTTACTTGCTGTTGGCTATATTGTAATTCATTTCCAGTAAATACCTCAATATTAAAAGTGTGCTTTCTGGTTAAAATTTTACAAACGTTGGAAGGTAGCAAGTACTACTCACCCCCATCTTTTAAGTGGTTACGTCTCTAGTCTGATCTCGACCGCGCAGCTGATAGGTACGTGGTTTGTTTACATGACGTGAACCAACGCAAACTGCGCCTGTGAGTTCCCCTTTAAGGCTACAATGTGTCATATAACACCAGTTGGTTCATGTGCAAGTCTAACTTAAACAGTGGACCTAACGCTGGCATCCTACTGGGACTGACAGGGTTAAACTGGTTTTATACAGAACATGTAATTTACACCCATATGATGAAGCTGAATGATTTTTTGTATTTTTGTATTCTCAAAGCAATGAAAGAATATGTCTTTTGTGTGGATATGTCCATTATGGTTGATATAATTAAAGCCTTTGATTGACAGTATAACAGCTGCCTCATTGATTAACTTTATATTTTGTGACTCATTAAGTCTATTATACTTTTATCCTCCTACATGTATGCTGCACAGTGATTAAATCAAGTTATGAAACAGGCTCTCAGTTCCTACCTATATTTAGCCAAGAAGTGTAAATCTCAGTGAGTTTAATTAATTAGTGTTTCATGTGTATAGGCTGCAGACGTACATGTCATACACACTGTCAAAATACATTTAAAAAGAAAAAAAAAAAGTTCTGTTTATACAGTGTAGTTCTAAGTGGCACATTTATTTTTATTTTTTTAATTATTAATATTGCAATTAATTTGTCAACACGCACTAATAATCACTCTTCATAATGGGCCGTGTCATGCTAACGCCACACATAATTACACAGGGCCAGCTGTGAGCTCACACACACGCAGATTTTCACTGTCAGGCGTAGGCTTATATGCCTGGGTTTTATAGAAGCCACTATAGACATTTTATAGGAGGTAAAAGACCAAGATGTTTTACAGGCACAGATGCACATAGTCTGTAAAGATTACTGACATGGCAGATTCAGGCGCGACATGCTCCGATAATGACCACATTACCACACCTCCTCCTATAAAACCACAGACAGAGAACGAAGAGGAGTAAAGAGAAGGTTAGGAGGAGGTTTAAAAGGGAGGTGAAGGAGAGAGATATGAACGGAGGAACACACACACGCATCGACACACACACACTAATTGAATAATATAAATATGCATTTGAGCTAATGCATTTAATTGGTGTATCAGTTGTTAATTTAAATTGTTGCGTGTGAATATCACCTTGGGCTTTCTTTAATGATCGGTCCAATTCATATTGACGAGTTGGACATTATTTGTACATGGAAGGAAATTACAAAAGACATAAATGGGAGGTAAACATATTTTTTTACGAGGCAATGTTCAGTACTAATTATGCTACTCTGATTGTTCCTATTATCATTATATTGACATTCAGGAATATTTTATGGATGTTACTTGTACTAGATTGAACTACTTCCTTCCAACCACCTCAGCTTGTTAATCAGAAACATTCCACAAAAGGCAGGTTTCATAGCTCTGAGACCTGATATTAAAGAGGACTTATTATGCTTTTATGCTTTTTCCCTCTCCTTTAAAGTGTTTTTTTTTTGTGAATGTAAAAGGTCTGCACAGCCCACAGTCCACTGCTCCTGAACTGCCTGAAACGCCTTGCTTGAAGTCCCGCCTTTTCTTCTGTAATGTGGTGATGTCACCAAATAATACATTTGCATAATACCTAGCGGCTAGTTTGGCACGCCCTCAAACAAAGCTAGTTAGAGCGGAGCCGGAGCAGAGTCCGTAGAGTTTGGTTCGGTTGACCAATCACAACAGAGTGGGCCAGCTCGCCAATCAGAGCAGACCGGGCTTTACGGGAGGGGTGGGGGGCAGGAGCTCAAACAGAGCGTTTCAGACAGAGGGTGAAATGAGGTGCTGCAGCACAGCCGCTATGAGAAAAATAAAGCGTTTTTTTTAACATTAAAGTATGTAAACATGTTCTAGTAGAAACCCAAAATACAAGTATGCACCTGAAAATTAGCATAATAGGTCCTCTTTAATATCCTGCTGAGCCACTCTGTTTGTGTGACACAGATACAACATCCATCTAAATCAGTAACATTACTGCACATGTATTGCCTCCAATAGGTCGAATAGTGGATCACAAAACCCAAATAACATTACTAGTCTTTATGCTGCGTACGCAAGTGCTTTGGAACACTTAAAGTGAACTTTATGGAGCTACACTGATTGATCTAAAATCATAATTGGCTGATTTATGTGTGAAAGGTCACCGGTGACGGGGTTTTTCAAGGTACAGTTACTTGCTGGGTCAGTGGTTGACCATTATGTCATAAAAAGCCATGAGGCAATTTGCGGCAGTTCACGGAGACACTCTCAGAAAGAAAGAAGTCTTTGCTGTGGTCACCGAGAGCCACAATCAGCTCAGATACTGCCGGCTGCAGTCTGAGTGAGGACAGTTCTCGCACATTTAAGTTTAACAAACAGCTCAGGCTGAAAGGGGGAGATAAGCAGAGACAACTTTGGGAGCCTGATAAAACACCTGTCATTCCCAGCGGAGCTGCAAAGGAGCAGACACACCTTTGTCGAGAAATACCAAAGCTGTGGTTCAGCATAGTGAGGAGGAAAACAGTGGTTTGAGTATACTGTCATATGTTAGTGCCTGTACTCTAATGATCATTTTCATTTTTGTGTGCAATACACAAAGGATCACATTATTGAGTTGCATGATTAAATCGGTGGCTGTGAATGCACATTTGTAATGTGATTGGTTTTGGGAGTATTGTATGGCTCACAACATGTATTTACACATCCAGCAACTCTCCACAAACTCCTGAAAGAAACATCTACATCTGTAGCAGCTAAATGCTCCACTATGTTCACCAGCTAACTGTGTCTGTCTGTCATCTGGTGCTAGGCAGGTAGTGTAGTGAATTTGTGTAGAGCTTTTTACACTGAAAAACAGTTGCCTGCTGTGTCCGAAAATGAGCTTGGTGAGAGCTGTGAGTGTGAATCAAACAGTAAAGTTGTGAAACCAAAACAGCGTGCTAAAATATGCTAAAATGCTACATACAGCAGAGTGGATGGGGAACTGCAGAATCTGATGATATATTCTCTGTGTTAGTCACTAACAAACAGAGTGACACTTTTCATGTTACAAGTTGACATTTGATCCATTGTTGATATGAAATATTGATTCGTACAGCTTTTAGATCTGGCAAATACATTTCTGCATGGGTAATTCATGCTTCATTGAGTGCACAATTAAATGATTAATTCGCTCAGTCGCGGTATGGTTACACAATTCAACACTGACATAAGAAGTGCGGCAAAATAGGAGCAAACACATATTGCATACTCAACCTGCCAAGAAGAAAAGTACAACTAAACTAATAAACAAACTAAAATACAGATGTTACTAGTGTGAATTGCTCAAATCCGTCACCATTTGCATATTTGCATGGTTGATAGGAGGTTGATGGCTGCAGGGAGGTAACTGATGCTGAGGCGGATAGAGTGAGGACCGATGCTCTGAAGCTGTACGCCAGAGGGCAGTTTGTAAAATTCAAGGCTGCCCAATAAGGGGTAAAACCGGCAGTTTCTTTCATTGGCTTTTTTCTTGCTCTGGTGCCATTCAGCACTTTAAGGGAGGACTACTTTAAGCTGACTGACTGCTCAACTGCTCAAATGACCAACTTTGCAGGAAAAGGCCGATTCGCATCAGACGATGGATCTGTAGAACCGGATCAGGATTGACTGCGAGGCATTGATTGCACCCGAGGTTAATGCACGGAGGAACGGACTTCTTGCTTAGATTAGCAATCTTGTAATCACACTTCAGCAAACGGCATGCTCCCCGTGAATGTGACCGACTCCGCTGAGCTCGCAAGTGGCAAGCATGGATTAATAAGGGGGGAGGCCGGCTTGTGGATTCATAACACACCGACACTGCTCTCCGCTGTGTTTGCGGTGTATAGGTCAAGGCTGTTGTTGGCAAGCCGAGATGCCAGTTTTACAACCTCTCTCTCTGGTAGACCGACTCGGTGTCTGTAATCTAAAAAGTTTGTTGTCTGGAAAGTTGGTCCCTAAAGGCAACAGTACAGCTGTACATTCTCCATAACCACAGCCATAACCTTTTTATGGGTCACTGGTTATTTGTTATTGTGTACGTACGCATCATATTTGCCAAGAGCCTACAGCATATATCTACAGTAAACAAGTTTTTGTGTGCAGTTTGTGCCTAGTGGTCACTCGTTGATCATTCGTTTCTAACCAATACCTTGCTACAGGCATTCATATGGGTATGAATATACTGTATATATATGCTCAGATATGCCAAGCTAATTATCTGCAGCCTTTAGAAGCGGAGTTGCCAGCTACTGCTGCAGGCCTCAACAACGTCCACTTCTGCCAAATTCAACACGCTGCCACATTCCACACTTCTGCCAATAACTCTTTTATTAGGCGTATATTTCATATAAATCGGTTGTCTCCAACTCCAAGTCAAGATTACCTGAGTGACGACATTTTTTCCCTAACTTTTCACAGTTCCCTTTAGAGCCACATAAGACTTTATAAACCTGTGTTCCCATTTTGAGTGGTTTCTGTTTGTGTTTAAAATGTGGTTTATTTAAAAAAAACGGCATTCATTTACTGAATCAAGTGCTTTAGCTGAAGTATAAATGACCAGTAAAGAAAAACTGAAGTGTTGATTTTTATGGCCACTCACCATCAGACCACCTCATGGCGTCGTCCAGTTGTGGCGGCAGCCCCTTCCAAAGCGTGCTGTCTTTAGGGTAGCCCTGGTCCATGCGCCTCAGGTGGTCATCGTAGCGCCAGTAGTGGCTGTCCTTGAAGAAGTAGGTTTTGTCGTTGTGTAGCCAAACAAAGGCCGCATCCAATCCTTCCAAGGGTAGGCCGAAGTCACTGATTGGACGAGGGTAGCCCTCCTCCACGTTGTTGTCTTTGAATACCCAGTACTTTAGACCTGAAGAGGGTGGACACAGAGGTCACAATTAAAGGGGAGAATACCAGCATTATGGTTTGGAATGTATCCACCCAATTACTAAATCCACACAGACAGATACAAAAGAAAGTTGAAATCAGATCGGAGATATTTACCTTTGAAAAAGACTATTTTGTGGTCCCCAGGCCTCTCATACACAGCATCCACGCTGTCCAGATTGGGTGGGAGGCCCCTCCAGAAGCGATGGATCGCAGCCGGACGCAGCGACACAAGGTGCTTCTCTCTTGTTAGTCGCCAGAAGTACTTCCCTACGACAAACAGGAACAGGTTAGAGCTTGGAACTTCTTCACAATACCCCGTAGGAGTCTATTACAAAAAAAGCTGTGTGCAGTAAGGGTGTAAGAAATTAACGATACACATGAGTATAGAACCCATATTATGTTTTGTGATACCGTATCAATTCTCCAAAACACTGTATCGATTTTTAATTAACCTCTTAAAAGTCCAACGCTATCCACTATTCTGTCTTTCAGAGGTTGAGGCTAAATAACGCTCCAAAGTTACGCTAAATTTTGACGAGGAAAAACTGGCATGGCCATTTTCAAAGGGGTCCCTTGACCTCTGATCTCAAGATATGTCAATGAAAATTGGTTCTATGGGTACCCACGAGTCTCCCCTTTACATTACAGACACATTTTATGCTAATTTCAAGCAGTTTTGGGCATAATATCATATAATATATTAAATAATAAAGCAATATATTGAATCGTTACCCCTGTATCATGATACGTATCGTATTGCCAGATTCTTGCCAATACACAGCTCTAGTCTGCAGTAATCTTATTACAGATTCCTACCCCTCTTTCACATCGACAGGGCTAATAAACTAACTAAAGCTCCAAGAATTACCATTAAAATGAGTTTAAATTTCTCTCTAAAAAGAATAATTTTGTTTGTTTGGCTACTTTTATCTACCTGTGAAAAAGAGTATTGAGAAATATGGCAGTTGTGCTTAGGATGAGAGGTGTAACTAATTAGCAAGAAGTGGAACCTTAGCCAATACACATCATGAACTGTTATGTTTTATATGACTAACATGTTTTGGCTAATGAAAGCTCTCTTACCACGCACAGTAAGCCCCAACAAATCCATTTCAAGCTCCGCAGATAACAAGTATACAGCAAAAAACAGCCGTGGGCCCTAGAGGACCACTTTGTTTGGCCTGCCGAATATATGTGACGTGTGTGAGCCTGTGATACGGGCCCTGGGAGCCACACATGACTTAGCTTTCTATCGATCGCTGGCGCCGCCACTCCGCCCAGTCCCTTTACCCTTTTACTTTATCTCCTCTCCATCCACCCTCTTTTTCTCTCTCCCTCACCGTCGCTCTCTATTTATTTATCTGTCTGTCCGTCAGTCTCTCTTGTTCTCTTTTTTTCCTTTTAGGCTTGGATACCTTTGAAAAAGAAAGCCTCCCCTCGTATTTGGGCCACGGCATCAAAGTGACTGGTGCATCTGTCTGGGGCATCTCGTGCCAGCCTGAGAGAGGAAAAAAGTTGGAGGAGAGAAAAGTTTTATTTGGAAGATACTACATGACATTCATATTCCGAACATTGAGTGTTTGAGGCTATGTACATACTAATCTTTACATAAATCAACCTCACTTATTGTAAATTATGCAGCTCGCAACTAAAACCACTTCAATCCATTTGCACAAAAAGTAAACAACTTTGTGATAATTGCACCCACCTATTGAGAGAGTGTGAATGTGCGCATGCATGTGCATGTGCTTCCTTTAATTAAACAGGCTAAACAAGGTGAAAAACTAAGGTGAAATGCTATCACGCTGACAGGCTGAGGTCCCCCAGTGCATTTATCCTCTGGGCTAATAAGTGATTTAAAGCACTGACGTGGCCGGCCTGCCAATGACGGAGCCATTAGCACACCACAGGGCTGCCACTGTGAGTGGGAGGCCGACAGCCCTTTGCATTATCAACAAAGATCTCCATTCAGAGCTCTATTAACGCGACGCCGCTGCCTAGTAGTCGGCGTTCGTGACCCTTGTCGAGCGTAATCCAGCTTTTCCACGCATCACGACCAGGCGGAGGTGGTGAAAAATGAGTAATGAGGGCAGTGGAGGGGCCGGTACCAGTGAGGGAAAGAGGGTTTTATATGCCTGTTTAGTTGAGTGAGTGTATTCACGGAGGTCGGCGAGCATTGGGTGTTGTTGTCAGTGTAGTTTGAAATGCGGTTTGATCCCTTTCTATCCAAGCTGCCCTCTCTTGACCCTATTAATTCAAGAGACCATCAGAGGACAGTTAACTCACTTGCAAAACAAGCAGCCTCCGTTTATGCTCGTAATAATTAACATGTCAAAATCTACTGTATAGTACTTTGGCAACAAAAATACAAAGGTGTTGTTGTTCAGTGCATAAATAAAAAATGTACTGTGCTGGATAGGGATGAATATTCTTTTTTTCCCCCCTGCTATTTGATGTACATTATTCATACAAACATAAGCCACATTCCCAGCAATATAAAAAAAAATAATACTAATAAGACATTTCCTGTTGTGGAAGAGAGATATTGAAGCACAACAGCATGGCTCCTGATGTGAGGAATCATTTGAAATAGCAGACAAGAGACCCTTGAACTGAATCCATGTCATCGCTCAGAAGTCACGTATGGTTCATGTGCTGTGTAGTCTGACTGACACGCTGCACTGCTGCACATTCAGGGTCTGTCCAAGCCTTTGGTCCACAGTGAGTTATCTTTAAAGCTGCAGATGGTAACTTGGAGCAAATATGATAAAAGTTTTTTTTTTTTTTTTTTTTAAACTGTCATTATATCCTGACAGTAGTGCATGAGACAGCTAATCTGTGAAAAAAAGTGTACTGTTTAGCTGTAAAATGAGAAAGTGTGTGACCCGGCCACCATGTTGAAAACAGAACCAAAACCAAAACAAAACCAAGCACCGCCCACAAGCCGGAGCAAACTTTCTCATTTTACAGCTAAACAGTAAAATATGTTTCTGAAAACATTCAGAGGAGAGAAATAGGCATTACAGTAACAAAATCTTGATTCATATCTGATAAACGTTAGATTATTATTATTATAATTATAAGTGTCTGACAACATTATGGAAAGGACCCTAGTGAGAAATAAAAAAATGTTTCTTACCTTTCTCTCGATCCGGTCTGTCTGTTATTGTGTCCAAGTCCCGGTCAAGGAGATTTCTCGTTGTGAAATCTGAATATCCGTGTACTCTGGCTCAAATAAATACCAGCCCGTTCTCATTCCTAGGGCATCAAATACCCTTCCGTCAGAACACATCACCTTGCGACATTTCAGAACGAGACTTCCCCTTGAGCGAGACTCTTTCCATAATATCAGACCCTTATAATAACAATCAGAGCCTGTCAGTGATAAAACAAGCACTTTTAGAGGACGTGAATGAGGGTGCCAGCTTGCCTCAATAGGATAACATTGCAGCCTGTGAGCGGCTGCCGTCTACAGCGCTCTCCTTCAATACTGGAGCAATTTCAGAAATTGTTGTCCTTATTAGTCACTTAGACACAAAACTATGGGAAAAGAGGGGCCAGGTGGAGGACACCAGGTCTTCTACTTACAGGAGAGTGGTTCTGTTTTCAGGAAGGTCCAGCAGGACGGGAGGTTCAGCCGTCTGCGAGGGGTTGCTTGGTCGGTTTGTGTGGGACACCGAGTCTCTGACACCTATAGAGGATATGTGATGAAAGATCAAATGAACACTCAAAAGACATGGCAATTCATTGACAGTGGACTCTGTGAACAATTAATCAAAAAACTAACCAATAGACATTCTGCTGATGTTTGATTTGTTGGTTCTATTCTGCATTATTATGTATTTACTTCATTGCACCGCGACATAACATGAAATATACAGTATGAAATGCTTACTCTAGTTTTCTCTTAGTGGCCTTCACAATTCTTTCCTGCACTTCATTCTCGTCTTCATGGTCATTAGTCTCTCCCCCGCACACTGCTACTCTCTATATCAATCAATGGTGTGATAAGGTCATATGCCATAAAGAGGTCCAATTAACTCAATCCCTGTTTTCATTAATCAATAACCTGGCTCCACAGAGCAATTGCTCTTTTTCTCTCTGTCTGAGCAGTGGATAGATGTTCCCCTCGTACCGTAGAGCTGCCAGACGCGGACCTTGTCTTCGTAGGGCAGGTCGTATTTCAGAGGGTCTCCTACGGGACCCTGGTAGTACGGCCTCATGATGGACTCTATGGCTGAGGTGTGGACCAGACCGATGGCGTGACCGAACTCATGGACTGCAACCGCAAACAGATCCATCCCATGAGAGTCTGAAGGAGACAGAGGGAGAAAGAGAGACACTGACATCATCATCAGGCTAATATGTTCTATTACATCTCATATGTTGATATGTGGGACTCCTTATACCCGCTCTTTAAGGCGATTGGGTGCCTTTCATTTGGGGCTCACGGTATCTTTAGTTTATCATTGCTTGTGTTGTTTTTTCTATGTGTTTTTGGGTTCATCTATATGTAAATGTAAACGCTATGGTATGTGGCATTAGTCAATTTGTTCGTTAAATAACTGTTTTTGCCATGTACTTGCATTTGTAACAATGCATATTTGAACTTGGAGCTGGAATAAAACAGGAAGACACACATCCTCCAATTTTAAATTTGCCCCCTCATCTTTTCAAGTGGAGTTATTTAGTTGAGCAGTCAATTCAATCAAAGAAGCAGCTGCAGAATGCTGCACACAGCATATTTCTCTTCCCTACAATCGTTGCTGTTCAGCATAGTAGTACTTAAAGTCGAAAGGAAATGGAAAAAAGCCTTTTTAACCCTTTTAGATCACCTCCACGGTCACCTATTTAACATTATATGCAAAAAATAAAATACAAAAATATCA
Source organism: Sebastes fasciatus (assembly GCF_043250625.1). NCBI lineage: Eukaryota > Metazoa > Chordata > Actinopteri > Perciformes > Sebastidae > Sebastes > Sebastes fasciatus. Next base: position 17,823,113 of record NC_133813.1, read on the forward strand.
ATTTCTACGTATTTTTATATCAAAGTCTAATCATCTTTTCTTCCTTTTAAACAAAATAGGATGTGTTCTTACGTAAGCTAGTACCAACCAAATTTCAACCAATAATATCATGACATCCATCATAATATCATGAAAATTTAAGTGACAAGGGAGATGTGTGTGGAGATAGACTAAATATAAGAAGTGGACTCACCCATTAGTTTGAGTTCAGCATTTTGGCTGTTGCCATCTTGTTTTTTTGCAACCACAAGTGATATGAGAGAGTGGAGCTAAGTACGACCAAACTGAATAAAACATTTTTAGGCAACCAAAAAGGTTATAATTAATTTTCATGAACTGAAAACACACTGTGAAAGAGTTAAATTTGTAAGATGAAAACAGACCGGACCGGACAACTCTAAATGGCACCATAATTTACTAAATGAACATCATGCTGTAATGAAGAAGACTTGAAACTAGCAATTGAGACCATAAACTCATGTTTACAATGTTTACTGAGGTTATCAATTTAAGGCACTTCCGCATTGTCTTCACTTTTCAGACCCCGGATTTGCCCACTGGTGGAGACGCTGCATTCTAAGCCCGCCCACTTTTGAGCGGTCCAATCGAATGCAAAGGATTTGATTTAAATCCCTCTTGTGACTGTACACCGCTCAAGTATTCCATTTTACTGGGAACACTCACCCTACAGAAGCTAAAGACGCTCTGACTTCGGTTTCACTGGAAAGAGAATAGCACACTCAAAATTCTATTTCTTTCTTTCTTTCTTTCTTTCTTTCTTTCTTTCTTTCTTTCTTAACATTTCAAAAATGTATCGACACCCTTTTGGGGCAGTGAGAGGGAAAAAAAAAAACAGAAGCAAGAGATGCCCATATTGGTAAAGGAGATATAATGAGACATGATAATAAAGGATTTCACAAAACATGAGATAGAAGTAGCACCTTTTTTAAACCATTATCTATTTTTAGTTTAACCGCTAATCTCAGCTTTAGGTTTTACAGAGATCCCCTTGCCCGCTTAAAGTTTGTGACTTTTGTAGAACCAAACACAACCCCTGTTTGCATGTTTATCCCTTTTATGAGTGAACTCCATAGGTTGCAAAGTTAAGAGCCGTAACAGACAGCTCCGGTGGCTGTGAGTGCTGTTAGGCATGTGGTGTAGTGAGATAACTATGGTAATACTGCCTGAGCCCCTGGGCTGCCAATCAAAACCTGAGTGCGGAAAGACACCTAAAGAGGTTGCAGGCTATTAAAGCACATTTCCCTCGATGTTCAGCTGAAAAGGAAAAAAGGCAAAGCCTCCGAAAACTCCTTGTCTGGCTCTGCTAAGCAAGACAAAACCTGGGGTTTAGAGAGTTCGATTTGCAAAAATGTGAGTGCTAGCGTGTCGAGCCAAAGCTAGCTTAGAGCTCCTTGGTGGCTAGGCTGAAGTCTCCGCATTCAGTTAACCTCGTGTTGGCCTCGGCTTGGGAACATCTCAGTGACGTGCTCTGTCAAAAGAAAACAAAGGACAATTGGAGACGTGCACTTGTGCTTACAACACCTGGGATACTCCAAAGCCAAATGCCAACTCTAATCTACAAGAGCACACGGCGCGAGAGAGGGAAGGTGGATAAAGGGACGGATCGAGGGGGAGCGAACGGGGATTTAGAACAAAGTAGGTACCATGTCATCGTATTTACAGTCCATCTGAGGTTGACAGATAAAAATCCTAAAGCCTGCGGACAAAGTCAGAGCGGAGAGACTTGGGTTAGACATCCGTGGCAGAAAGACAGAGCAGGAAAGAAAGGGGTTCAGAGTAAACAGACGGAGGAGATGATCAGTAATCTAACTACAGAACTGTTTCATAAGATATTGTATTAAAAAAATCTCATTACTTTGAGACACAGTAAACACAATCTATTTAGAGGGAACCTCTACCTTTGGATATAGCATGATGTATCCAGAGTGCTACAAAAACAGCCTGCAGCATTTAGCTAAAAGTTTAATAAGGACGGTGCACCATACGGTAGATGGAAAGAAGCAGCAGCACAACTAGCCGAGGGCGATCCTTTTCATTTGATGTGAATCCTTGTAGTGTTGTGACCTCGCATTACCTTCGTGCCACCCGGGAATCAATATTTCTATCTGAACATTTAAGGTATATAATTGTTTTTACAACTTTTAAAGCAGGAAAAAAGTGTGTTAAAAGTGATGAGATGAAACCACATTCGCTTCATTTGTGCAGCCCTTGCAGTTTAAATCACAGCTGTGGAAATTTCATCATTTAACCCCTTAAAACTCAGACGGCCCTCCAGAGGGCTCGGCCGCTATTCTGTCTTTCAGAGGCTGTAGCAATGCTCAGTTTTCAAAGTAGGCGCTGATATCATGTGAAACTAGAAAAGCCTAAGGAATCCATTGGTGCCAACCAAAGTCATGCTAGATTGTCGGGAAGAACGCTAAATAATGCCATTAAGTCACGATAAATTTTGGCGAGGATTGATTTTAAATGGGGTCCCTTGACCTCTGATCTCAAGATATGTGAATGAAAATGGGTTCTATGGGTACCCACGAGTCTCCTTTTTACAGACATGCCCACTTTATGATAATCACATACAGTTAGGGGCAAAAACCACGTAGTTTCTTGCATGCAGTACAATTGTTTTATATTTGCCTATCCTACAATTGTGTATTTGAATATTTCTGCATACTGGGGTCCCTAAACAGTCTTGGAATTGCAAAAATTGGGTATCACTGTAAAGCTTGTGGATCCAATGAGTCCACTTGTATTCATTTGTGATGATGTTAGTCCCCATAGTATCTGTTTCATTGTAGTGACACCATTTCTCATTCCTCTAGGATAATCACAGCCTCATGAAACTTTACAACCACAAACTAGAGACCTAGAGCATTCAGCGGATGGATGGCTTTCCTAGATAGACTGTTTCTTTAAAAAATCTCCAAATGTCAAATGTTTTTGATACCAAATGATATCAACCCAAACATTTATGAGACATATTAGAGCATGGGAATGGCCATCACATACTTATATTGTTATGTTCTAAACCCTGATACAATTTCATAATCTATTTTAATGAATGAATTAATTAATGAATTCATTTCTATTTCATTTTAATAACTAGAACAACTTGACACAATGCTAAGCTGCACCTCAAATTAATCTTCAGGTTCCCACCTTTCAGGTGATGTACACCACTTCTATGTGACATTTACTGTTGACTTTTTATCTACCCCTGAACATCCCGGCAGATGATATCTATGATGCCATTATGATGCTAGACGATAACAAGGCTTGTGGTATGGATCATATCACTGCAGAACACCTAAAAAATGCCAGTCCAAAGCTTTGTTGTCTGCTTGCAATGTGCTTTACTGGGCTCATGGTCCATGGTGTCCTTCCAGATTCTATCACCTCAGTATTGTCAGTACCTGTTATTAAGGGCAAGGCTGGTAAATGAAATAGCATAGACAATTATAGACCTATTGCCCTGGCTAGTGTTCTCTCTAAAGTGTTGGAAAGAATCCTGCTAGCAAGGTTGGACATGTTTGTTCTCACCACTGATAATCCGTTTGGCTTTAAAAGGAGACATGGCATTGATATGTGTATCTATGCTCTAAAGGAAATGGTTACTGAATATGGAAGCCAAAACTCCACTGTATTTATGTGCTTTATTGATGCATCTAAGGCCTTTTGACAGGGTTAATCACAAAAAAATATTCCTGAAACTACTTGCCAGAGGTGTTCCAAAGTATATACTTAGAATACTAGTTTTCTGGTATTCACATCAAACAATGCAGGTTAAATGGAGCAATGCTGTATCTGCCCCGTTTCATGTCAATAATGGTGTTTGCCAAGGTGGTATTTTGTCTCCTATTTTGTTCAATGTGTATATGGATGACCTGATCGAAACAATTGAATTGGTGTAACACAGGGTGTCTTGTTGGAAACTCTGTTATCAATCACCTAATGTATGCTGATGACCTGCTAATTCTCAGTCCATATAGTGCTGGGCTGCAGCAATTACTGAAGGTGTGCTCACAATCGGCAAAGACTAAGACATTAAATGTAATGCCAAAAAGAGTAATGTGATCATAGTCAGAAGTAGAGAAGATAAGAAATTAGTTCTTCCTGTGTTTCATTTGTGCGATATTCCTCTCACAACATGCAAGAAAATAAAATACCTTGGCCATTTTCTCACTGATGATTGGAATGATGACAGAGATATCTATCGACAGTGCTGTAAACTATATGCTCAGGCAAATATGTTGCTTCGTAAGTTCAGTATGTGTTCTGTAAATGCAAAATGTACATTATTTAGAGCTTTCTGCACGCCTTTGTACACAGCTCATCTTTGGTTTAGCTACAAGAACAATAATATGCGAAGGCTCATAGTGGCTTACAATGATGCAATGAGGTTGTTGCTTTGGGTTCCCAGATGGCATAGTGCCAGTCAACTGTTTATGTCCTCTGGTATTCCTACATGTAAGGCACTTTTAAGACATGTGATGTATAATTTTATTTGTCATTTGGATGAGTCAGAGAACGGCATCATAGAAGCTTTAACCACCCCGAGCAAGAGCTGCACTCGGTACTCATCCAGGCTCAGAAAACACAGGCGAGATAGCCTACATATGAATTGAATGATGAACTGCTGTGGTCTTATCTTGTATGTTTTTTGTTTCTTTTTCTTTTCTTTTATTGCTATTGACCCTCCTGTGTCTGAAATAAAGTTTGAATTGAATTGATCCCCTGTTCCCCGCCCCTACCCCTCTAAAAAAGAAGGCGGAGTGTTAGGGGGTTAAGATGAAACAAAGTAAATATGAGTTAAGTTGCATGCAAGCAGTCGTGGCAATGTCAAGTCTTATGCATTCCCCATTTCGCAGTGACACGATAAGAGGCACGGCAGCTTCAGCTGACGGTCAACATTTTAGAATTCATTGAACCTGAGACAAACATTGATCTTAAGAGTTTAACATAGTGCAAATGGCCGAGGATAAACATTAAGGCGTCTCAATTTTAATGGAAGAATTGTTCAAGCAGAAGAACTGCTGTAGCGGTCAATCGTTTTTGTGAGGTTGAAATTATTTCCGAGCTCCGTAAAAATCAATTCTGGTTATATCTGCAGCCACACTTGACCTACATATTTCCTTCCTATATTTTTTTTGAGGATGCCATTTCCCATATATACTAGCTTATTGGAAAGTAAAGAGGAGGCTTGATTGTATTCCATGCTCCAGTACAGCTCAGACCCTAACCTTTACTCGCTAAAACTTGAATGGGAAGCTGACCATGATAGCAATATTCCAGAGGAGGAATGGACTTGAATCCTTGGAAATATACCAGAAAAATAAAAATTAGACCTCTGCAATTTGAAATATTTATCAAAGTTTATTGAACTCCGTCTAGGCTCCAAGAAGTGAAAGTAAAGTTGAACTCTCGTTCATATGTTACAGAGTTATGTTACCTTAAAGCAACAGTGTGTAACATTTCGGGGGATCTGTCAGCAGAAATGGAATATAATATTTATAACTATGTTTAAGTTTATAATTACCTGAAACTAAGAATTGCTGTGTTTTCGTTAGCTTAGAATGAGCCCTTCATATCTATCTCTTGCCTCTTCACGGAGTCCGCCACGTTGCTTTGCCATGTTTGTACAGTAGCCCAGAACGGACAAACCAAACACTGGCTCTTGCGAGGCCTTTTTACGTTACCTCAAGGCCACCTTAGTTCTCTGACACGCTTGTGAAACTGCGGAAACGTGAGCCGCAGAGTGCAAAATCGTGGTACCGGCATCCTTACCGTTATTACGGTAAGGATGGCCTCTGAGTGAGGCGAATGTCGTCATCCCGGTTTTGCACTCTGGGGCTCACGTTACGAGTTGTAGTCTCGTAAAGGGAGGAGTGAGCGGAGGGGTACTCAGTTGGTTGCAACCACACCACTAGATGCCACCAAATCCTCCACACTGTACCTTTAAAGTTTCAATCTCAAAGATCTCCCTTTCGTTGTCTTTGACGGCACCGATGGCGATAAGTTAGAGATAATAACAGACATTTATTTAAATTAATATCTTCAAGATTATTACTTTAAATTTGGAAATGTTGACCAAAATATGTACTGAGTGACAAAATAAACTTCTCAGTGCTCTCTGGTGGACAAACTATGTAATGGCGGCCCTGTTTCCAAATGACCTCAGTCATATCTTTGGCATCCCTGTACTGCAATTATCCGCTGGGATATCAGCAGATAATTGGCCGATAATATCCCTCATGCCCACGTACTGGTCAGACTCTCTTATTAAATGTAACTTGCTCTTTCCAGCTAATTTGTATGTATTTGGAGACACATCCTCTCTCTTTCTCTTGGACTGCCCCAAGGCTAAGTGGATACAAAGACCTATTATGTCATGTCAAAACTTAATTGAGAGGAATGGAGGAGTGCATCGACTCCTTTTGTGAAGATTTAGTGCGTTACATTAGGCAAGTTGGCAGCTCGGGGAAAATGATCCTTTAAGCTAGTGAACAGACTGAATGGCTGCTATACAAAAAGCAGGAGATGTGGGATTGTCATTTCAATCGGCCAAATTTAATTAATACATTTTCAGTGTGCAACAATGAGCAACAATCAAGATGCAGGCGCATCTGGCTCAAAACCATCAACGCTGAGGAAGAAAAAAAAGGATGCAACCTGCTGCTTTTCCCGACCAACAGACTCTGGAAACATGCCTTTAAGGTACAGTATGGCCTCATTGAGAGAAAAGCTAAAAACAACACATAAAATGAAGACAAAATAATATTTTCTTTTTTTTAGAATCGTTTAGTATTTAGTATCAACTGTTCTTCATGGTCTAGTATTATAAAAGTAACCAGAATTTACCAAAACGGTCTCATTATGAAATTACAATTGTATTACGAGAAATCCAGACGGTGTGATTTTCAATGCCGTCATGAATGCGGACGCTGTGCTTTCTACGATGCTGTATCTATGGGATGTTTTGTACGCGCCACCAGAGGTCGGTTTCTATGTAACAGGCAGCTGAGCTCAGGAAGATGGCGACTGAGTGTTTTTGGGGGTTTAGTATTCTTCAAACTACAAAAGCAGTTTGATTTTATTCAACTGCCAGTCTGCCACCACCACCTGCATATAATCTCTGTTCAGCCCACTGATGTGTCGGCATCGTCGGTAATAGCGGAGCCATTAACGTAGTGTCTGACAGGCCGCGCCCAATTTACTGCGGAGTCGAGACCGGCAACATGAAGGAGATCATTATTTCAGCAGAGATGGGAGGGGGGGGGAGAGTTGTGTTTGTTTACTAGAAAGTTCATGTGTGTTTTTGGGGTGACGAGAAAAGATATGGTTCCGCCAGCCAGTGTAATGCAAGCCTGGCGGCCTGTAACGTTAGCGAGTGTGCAGTCGAGAGAGAGTGAGAGAGAGAGAGAGAGATAGAGGGTGAGGGAGTATGACTCTATCAGTAACGTTATAACTGTGAATGTAGCAGTGCAGTGTGTGTATAATTTTGGATATTAGTTGGTGAATAAATGCTACAATTCCAGTGGAATAAAGTAAAGGGAGTTAGCCCCAAAGTTAGCGACAACTCCGGCTCAGGCTTTTAAGGTGGGCCGTCATATACCGTAATATACCGTAATATACCGTACCCCGATGTAATGTCAGCAAGGTATGGAAAAAACAGAGACCGCCCAAGCCTACTTGTTAAATCATCTCTTTAAAGCTGCTATAATCAATATTTTAATATTAAAGGTGCCCTGTGGTGTTTTTTCTCATGAACAAATAAAAGCTGTGTTTACAACAAATGCATGTCCTTCCTCGTAAAACATTTGCAAAGCCGATTTCTGCGAACATTTTAAATCCTATCGTTTACGTCCATGTTTACTAGCTGCAGTCTTCTGCCCTGCAACTCGAAAAAGCTCTAAGCAAAAAAGCTATAAAAAAAAATCACTGTTGCTACACCTGCCCGGCACCAAACAGCACAATGCACAAAGTTAGCAACTATCATGGTGGAGAATTTAGCAAAAAGGAGAGGGAATATTGGACTCACATTCATCGTGTGACGAGAAACAATACTTCAAAAGCATTTCTCTGTGTTTGCCGGATGTGTAAATAGGCAACTGTTCAACCAATCACGTTCAGCCTCAACAACACAGAGGCTCCGTAGTCCAAACCAAGCAAACTTTAATACTTCTTTCAACCTTGACAAGAGCAGCGCATACCAGATCCACTCCTTTGGTTCTTACCTTTCACAATAAAAGCCCTAGATATTTACACTGCGTAACTGTTTACTAGAGGCAAATTCACAGCATTTTGCTAAAAGGAAGCTAAATCAGCTTACAGTAGTTTAAGCTATACAATAATTGACATCAGACAGACTGCCAGCGTGGCCTCTGTCTGCGCTAATCTATTTAAACCTTTTATTGAAAAAGTGTTTGCATATCTGCCGGTATGAATGGTCTTCATTTTTGTGTCATTTATTCATCATGCCCCCGGTGTGTAAAGGCCTTCAGAAACAGAAAAGCCATAGTAGACGTATACTGTAATAGAATCGGCTGCATTAAAGTTTAGTAGAATTACAACTCAAAGGTGCTTCATGCAGTAGGTCATTTATTACTAAAAGTGCATTGTCAGTGCTGTGAAATGGCCTAAATGTCAAGCTGAAATATGATTGGGCAGCGATTATACTTTCTAGTGCATTAGACAGAAAGAGAAGATTTGAAATTGTATAATTAGCAATGACATTGGTCTAGAGGTAAGTGCCAAATTGCTAAAGGTGTTTGAGTAGACGGACAAAGATCACAAGGGCAAAACTTTCAAGGAGGGGATCGATATGTTGTTTTTATAGCAACTAATGTTGTCTTAGTATACTTTCTATATCTTAACTCACATAAACCTTAATTCAATTCTAAAATAATGTAACAAAATGAAAGGCAGCAGTATACAGTGGCAGGGTTGTTTTTATTGCCATCGATTGGCCATAAGAAACAGAGGGCTTAAGTGCCTTTACAGAGTGCAGCCGCAGAGGAGGAGGCGGACGCCTGATTTACTAACGAAAAAGTCTGATGTGGTTTTATTTGATGTATATTTCGCCCTTCATCACGGTGAGTGAAAGAAGTAACCTTGAAAGCGGGGATATCTAACAAGGTAGGATGATTCACAGCCAGCATCTTTTTCACTCTTGCTCACAGTGAAGCCTGTCACCCATTCGACAATTCCATCCCACCGTTTTCTTTGTTTTATTTCTGTGGTTAAATGATCATTTTGTCCAGAATGATAATTTTGATGAGAGAAATAGATCGGGGCCATAATGACACACCTCTACCCTCCTTCACTGCCCTGCTCCCATTAACCAAACTTCAATCTATGCAGATGATTCTGTAAACTATTACAGCATCGTGCCATCCTGTCCTGCCGTCGCTGCTGCCTGCTGTGAGGTCTAATTGGAGCAGATTGAGCGGCTGTAACATATGGTTCACAGCTTTGCGGGGCAAAAAGCAAAAGGACAGAAATGAACACAGGTCCTGGTTGCATCATAGAGTCGCCAGCTGGTTCAGTCAGTGCCATCAAACGCCCCATCTCTGGGGAGTAGGGCAGCATAGTGAGCCTGAAACCTCCCAAGGAGCCTATTTTTATTTTTTAGGAGAGGAGTATGTGCAATTAAGAAATGTGGGTAACACTTTATAATAACCATCATTAACAAATAGTAAATTGATAGTTAATTAAACTCTAGTTAATAGTTATCTTAATATTAACGAACAATTAACTTAAAATTAATAATGTTTACTAAGTATTAGCATTGTTTTTTATTTTATCATTAGTTTGTGTAATCTGAAATATTTATTTTATAAATTATATGTTGATTCACAGCTGTTAAGAGACGATGACAATTACATTAGTAAGCTATTTATTAACAGTTTATTGTTGCACACACACATTACAACATTTTATGTACTATAGTAAGTATTTGTTAATGATTACCAAATGATTTGAAGACCTTTAAGAATTTTTTTGTAAAACATGGACCAGAAACCAATTATTAACCATTGACAAAGTACTAACTATCTATCTAAATAATGTTTATAGATGCTTTATAAAGTATTTATTAACCATTTAACAAGGTATTATAATCATAAGTTGCAACTTTATAATAGCCATCCATATAATGTTTATAGGCAGTTTATAAATGAATTAATAACCATTAACAATGTGTTAAAAAATGTATATGTAAAGTTTATAGATGTTTTACAAACAATTTATTAAAGGTTTACAAATCATTTGGTAATCATTAATAAATACTTTATATCGTAAAATGTTGTGTCCAACAATAAACTGTTAAAATAACGATCAATTTAATCAATTTATTGAAAATAAAATGTAATGATGGTTATTATAAAGTGTCTGAATTGTGTCTTATTTGTCTAAAATCAAGCGATCATCATGGTATTGCACACAAAAGCCCCATTTTTCTTGGAAACTGAAGAAAAAAGTGCCCGATCTGCAATGGGATATTAGTAAGTGATAACCCTCAGCAGTGGTGGAAGAAGAAATCAGATCCTTTAAATAAAGGAAACATTTGACCCTGGAAACACACCTTTATATACCTTACTTGCGAAGAATTAGATGAGAAAATCGATACCACTCATATATATGTTTATGAATTATGAAGCTACAGCCAGCAGCTGGCTAACTTAGCTTAGCACAGAGGCTGGAAACAGGAGCAAACAGCACAAAACAGTGTGTCCACAGCCCCGTAAATCTCATGTGTCACTGCGTCCACATCACTCTTTTATCGATTATCATTGGAGCAGCTGTTAGTTGTCATCACAAATCATTGTGCTGTACTTCGAGGTCTGGTGGAGACATATGCCTTTCAGCTTTTTATTGCCATCAATCAAAGGAAACATTTTATCGTCAGGTAAAAACACACTCTAAATGTGGTGCTTTTCTCTTTTATTTCTCTTCCCCAATCATCTGTTAAGAAATTTAAAGCAGTCAATTGTTGTGAAAACCCCATGGCATAATTGAACAATCAAGAGGGATCAATATAAGTGAATAGTAAACTTGCATTTCCTTTCTTAATTGCTAAAAACAAGAGTTCATGGGTATCAGAGGCACATTAGAGGAGATTGTTTACGGCAGCTGGAGGAAATGAAAGGACACTCCTAATGAGCTTGTGATAACAACCACCACTGCTTTAGTCACCACTCGGAGTCCTGCGTCTGCAGCCATTGTATGTTATATTCATAGCTCTATCAAATTAAATATTAATTATAGAATCTGGAGCATGAACAAAGGGTAGAGGCACAGCTTGGCTCCAATCAGCGTTCTAGTTTTTGGGATACAGAAGTCTTGGTGAGCACGGAAGTTCAAAACACTTTTCAGGCTCCTTTTTTCATTTTCTTTCCATTTCCTAGACACTGACTGTTTCAGTCTTCTCATTTTATAGTAGTCTGGGAGTCTCTAAGAAATGCTTTGGTGAAATGTTGCCTAGAATATCACTCCACAATTCTCCCCCATCATCCCTTATATTCTACCCTTTTGTTTCAGACACACATTGTCTTTTACTAATTAATAGGTCTGGGACGATACGCCTATCTCCCAATACGATACTATCACGATACTTGGGTGCCGATTCGATATGTATTGCGATTCTACAAGTATTGCGATGCAATATTACGATTTTTGTTAACTCTTTTACACTAGACCATTAGAAAAAGTTAAATCATACACTTCTAGGGACTTTTACTTTGGAAAATATCTAAATTAATACAGTTAAACTGTTTGTTTTTCCGCATGTACTGTATGTAGTCAGAGTTGTCCTGAAGTCAAATATATCAGTCATTGTCAGACATTATTTATTAAATGTTTTCCAGCAACCCAAAATTCAAAGAATAAAGCCATTTCCCTGAGAAATTAGGTATTTTCCTTTTAATTTATAAGGGACATGTAATGTTTTATACTTCTGGTGAATATAATTCCATCAATCTTATTTCCATATATGTATTTTGTATATACACAGTTCCCTTTGTTAACATCTTATTTTGAAAACCGGACATAGTCACACCTGTAATCTTCCGCTAACTTTGCCAAGTCCGTCGCTAGCTTTCCCCGTCAGCGCCGTTCTCTTTATACATCCATGGTCAACTCCATTGGGGCCGTTTGAATGCATTTAACATAAATGTCAGTATATGGGTGCTCTACAGTTGTAGCGTCGTCTGATTTGACCACAGAGATGAGAGTGACGGCTGGCTTGACCGCACGTTACCGCAATACGTTAACATTTCCTGTCCATGACGGAGTTAGCATGCAGCTTTAGCCGTGATGTCTAGCTCTGCTTTTCCTGCAATGTGTGAAACCCAAAGTGTTTCGATGCTTCACTGTATGTGTAGTGTTTACCACTTTGGATTTAAAATGTGAGGTTTCAGGTCATATCCACGCGGACCTTCTGTCGTTTCCTACTTTCTCGTTCCCTACTTTCTCGTTCCCTACTTTCTCGTTCCGGCCGAGTGCAGTTTGTTTTGGTTGACGGATACGGAACGAATATGATGTCAAGTTACTCTGACTACAACAATAAAAGCGGTAACTTCCTTTTACCTCGGCATAGACTCAAATGAAGCAAATATATCGATTCTGGCATTAAAAAAGTCTATTTCAAAATCGTAAAAAAAGGAATCTTGACACATAGGTGAATTGATTTTTTTCCCCCAGCCCTACTAATTAATACATATTCAAGCGCAAGCGTACAATACCTCCGCAAAGTTCCTCACCTGGAGATCTGAAGGTCCAGGCCTCGTCATCATCAAAGTGCGTATCCCCCGCTGTGAACCTTTCTCCGGGGAAAAACGCGTGCGCCACGGTGCCCCCTGGCCCGTCAAAGGGATATCCATCATTGTGGTCGGCCTTAGTGAAGTCGATTTGAATGTCTGCGTCACTGCCGGCCACCTCGTGGAAGTTGAGTGGTGCGATGTCACTCCAGACCTTCAGGGCGTAGTACATCAGGGCTCGAACAGTGTCCCTGCCCAGTAAGGCAGAGTCCTTAGGGAAGGTCCTCACTCTGAGAGGAGAAAGAAAGAAGACCGATATGTTACATATAAGACAAGAAAGAAAGATGTGGAGATTATTAGGTGTTTTACTCTCCGGTGTGTTGTGTTTACTTCCCCAGAAAGCCCTGTGGCAGTTTCCAGCAAATTCACTTTTGTGAATAGACACCATTTTACACCCGAGCAAAATTCACAAAAATGTCATCTGCACCTACCAAACATTGACATTATATTATATAATTACTTATATAATATTCATAATACTGTTTTATTTACATTGTCCTAACTTCAGTAGAAAATCGAAAATGACTAAAAAGATCCACTTGATCTTTAAACTTCCATTTTCAACCAAACTTGTCTCCTTTCAGATATTATCTTTCATGATTCGTGACTGACTCGAGTACTGTATTAAACAGGGACAGAGTTAAAACAAAAGGGTATTTTTTTCTGCCAATAAAAGGTGACTGTTTTCCGTCTGCAGCTTTGACCATCCATCCATCCATCCATCTGCAACCGCTTATCCCGTTAGGGGTCGCGGGGGGGCTGGAGCCGATCCCAGCCGACATTGGGCGAAGGCAGGGTACACCCTGGACAGGTCGCCAGTCCATCGCAGGGCTGACACATAGAGACAGACAACCATTCACGCTCACACTCACACCTACGGGCAATTTAGAGTCCACAATTAACCTAACCTGCATGTCTTTGGACTGTGGGAGGAAACCGGAGTACCCGGAGAAAACCCACGCTAACACGGGGAGAACATGCAAACTCCACACAGAAGGGTCCCAAGCCGGATTCGAACCTGCAACCCTCTAGCTGTGAGGCGCCAGTGCTAACCACTGCACCACCGTGCAGCTTTGACGTAGCTCCAAATTTGCCTGGAACATTGTCTCAGGCTCAGCGATGCAGCTTTTAACTGGAATAAATTGCAGAAGAACTTTCTCTTGTGTTTGTACAGAAATAAATCTAATATGTCACAGCCATGTACTGTATACATCCTGGTTGATATCATACATGCCAACAAGCAAGTCTATCTGTTTTTCTATTAAGAAGCTACCTACAACAGAATCCTTGAATGTGAGAATTAAAGGTGAGCACATTGAACAAGTAACAGAGGTGAATTATTTAAGGATAATTTTAGATTCTCGGTTAAACTTTAAAAGTCATGCTAAAAAGATTTGTAAAACAATAAAAGCTTAGCTGTTTTAGGATGATAAGAAATTGCTTGACATTTGACTGTGCCTTGCTATTTCTAAATTCAATGATTTTCTCACATTTGGCTGCCTGGTCCCAGGCCAAACAGTCGGTAGTAAAATCCATAGAGTTTCTTTACAACAGGGCCTTGAAAATCTTGGACAAAAAGCAAATAGGGTACCATCATTGCCGCATTTTGAGTAAATACAAGATGTTAAGTTTTGCAAACTTTATTGATTTTCATTATGTAAAGCTTGTTCCTCTGCCTTTCTGCAAATACAACATGAGACTACAGAGCTGTAGCAGATCCCCCAGAGCAGCTTCAAGTGGCAATTGTAAAGTTCAATTCTGCAAAACATCTTTTGCTCAGACAGCTTTTTCTGTGAAAGGACCAAAGCCTTGGACCTCGCTATACCTGATCACTTGAAATTTGCTGCAAACTTTACCACTTTTAAGAGAGCAACCAAATCATGTTTCATTCAGCGACAAACCTGAACTCATGTCTAGTTTTTAAAAGTAATGTTTTTAAATGTGTGCTTTATTGTATTTATTTATTTTTCCTGTACTCATTCCTGCTTTAATCTCTTATTTTCACAAAAAGCCCTTCTAGGGACAGGTGTTGCAAATTAGCATCCGCTATAAGCACTATGATACTTGCATCAGATAGCCGTTTTTAAGTTGTCTATGAACAGTGTATTCGTCCCTATCAAATAAACCATGGAATTAAATGAAATTAAATGAAAAATGCCTATAGATAGATACACATTAGCTCGTAGACCAAATATCAACTCATCATCTGCTTCAGAGCTAAGGCAGGAACTCAAAGACCTCACGTTAATTTGTTGCCATAGAACACAAACTCTTGTACCCAGTCGCAGATGCTTTAAGATGGCTCTGATCTCGGCATCTAACTTTTTTTTCCCTTGGTGTTAAATTACTGCGGCTGCAGATCATTGCAGAGTTTCATAGTTACGTCGATGACACTACAAGGCATCAGCCAGTAATGAAACTATTAGACCTCTGCATTCTCAGTGGCTTTACAAGCTGCTCTTTAGATAGAGAGCAAAGTGTTGCGTGTCCCAAACACAGAGGTCATTTCATTCTAACATATTACAATTAAAAGCTGCCAACATGACTTAACCGCTTTTGTCGAGATTCCCCATTAAGTGGACAAGCCTGCCTACTTTTGACAAAACACCTTTTGTATGTTCCAATGTCAGCAGTTACCTGCAGCTTCACTTCACTTCGAAGCTGATTCAACTGTTATCAGGCCATTAAATGTGCGTTATCAGTGGTTATAAGGCTCATAGATGTGGGTCAGTAGGGCCCTGCTACACCAAATAGTAGGTTTTGTCATCTATTCACATGGTCAATCACCGAAAGAAGGGATAAAAGAAGACGACAGTGATCTCGACCGTAGTAATTATGACAGAAGCAAAAGCGGAAGCGTAGTTGTCTTTGTGTTCACACTTTTTAAACATAGTTATTCTAAACCAAAACATGATGTTTTACCCTAAACTTAAAGTGTTTTTGTTGCCTAAACCTAAAGAAGCTGTTTTGTTTGTGTTCAAAATGTAACGTTGCATTGCAGTTTTACAACGTGTTAGAATGTGTTGGCTTTAAAGCAGCAGTAGGCAGAATATTTTTGGCATCATTGGGCAAACATTTCGTAATAACCTTTCAGCATATTGCAATTCAAGTGTTCTGGGAGAAAATCTGACTTCTGCTCCTCCTCATGGCTCTTTTTTCAGTCTTTAAAAAATCTATTAATCTAATCTAATCCAATCGCATATAAATAACGTTTTTCAAATCATATTTGCACCAACCTGCCTACTCCAGCTTTAAGTTTCGCTTTCACTTTTACAACGTAGTAGGCCCCTACTGCCCCAAGTCTATGATGCCTATAGCGATCGATTACACACATTGAAAGGTCTGATAACAGTCAACTCAGGTGCGACTTCAAGCTTTACTGATGACAAATAAAAAAAGGAATTCTATCCAACAATGTTGTGATCTGTGTTTATACCTCTTCAGAGGTTTGTCCAACCATCTTAAATCCTTCATCCTGATGAACTGCTGATGTGTTTTTTTTTTAACAGCAAAGGATATCAAAGTGTATTTTACTGATAACTTATGAGTCGAAAGAATTTTCGCCACCAGCTACATTTCAGACCTTTCATCCCCACATAAGCCAGAGCAGCAGCTGTTCCAACGACTCCGAGGGTGACCGGACCTTTACTGTCAAAGTCAAACTTCTGAACACCTGCCAGAGGAGCTCACACCGGCGAGATCTCTTTAATCTTTTAAATCACTTCTCAAGGCACACTTGTACAAGTAAGCAAGTTCTGTCTTGCTTTACTTTTTAGCTTTGTTCTCATTTATCAATGCTTACTTTTTTATCCACTGTTCAATGTTTGGTAATGTGTCTTGTTGCACATATACATATATACATATAGCCCATCTGTGCACCCATGGTCTTAAAATGAGGTGTGCTCAGGTGTTTTGTTGGCGCATTGCTATGTTGAGGCAGCAGAAAGCAATTCCACCATTGACCAACAAAAAACTGGTCTAACGGCAATGACGCAGTATTTTCCTGCTATTTAAATTGTTCTTTATACAGTAAGATGCGCCTGCAGGCAGGTTTACAATGCACGTACACTCTGCTTGTTACACACACAGGCACGTGCCGTAGCGCTCCTCCTCCATCTTCAGTTAAATACAGTGTCGGCAATTCAAAATATAATGAAATATAATGAAGTAAGGCTCTTAGGCATTCTGTATTGCTCAACCTGCAGCACGCTCTCAGCGCTCTTCTGGTCACTGGTGTGACATCCCGTGGCGGCTGCAAACTCGTGTCATAAAGAGTTGTTGATGGGACAGAGGATTGGGAGACAGCGGAGGCAGATGGTCCACCGGCCAAAGACCACATACCTGTCCCTTCCCTTCCTTCACAATATGCCACGGCAACATTAATTCAGCACCACCGTCAATGGATAGCGACAAATTTTAAACGGAGTGCCCTCTCAATCAGACAATTAAAGACAATTCCAGGACTGCACCGAATATTTGGAAGCTTTGAAGCTTCATTCATAACATTGAAATTCAAATTTTAAATCAACATTCGAATGCTGCGCAGCTTTTTTTTTCATGTCTTTTGTTGTGTTGTATGTCTAGGTGCAGTCACACCTGGTTTTTAAAGGGAATGGGAGATGACACTCTGATAGGATTAATTCATGTTAAACCCAAAACACTTTGCCTCCTGCACCTTACTTCGCGCCAAAATGATGTGCCATTTAACTAGCAAAAGTGGAGTTGGACACGCCCGCAAATACACTTGCGCCATGCACTTTAGACCATGCCCTGTAGATTGTTTGAATAGGACCCGATAAGTCCTAGAACAACCAATTTTATGGTATGAATTTCATGCAAAACATACTCTTCGTTTTTTCACCCGAACATGACATTCAAGCTCAAACTTTTGCACTCAGTATGTGCGGACATCCTTAGACTGTGGCTGACAACCAGAGTCCAAAATCCAAAACGCTATTCCTCAAATTTGAGATAAAGCAGATTATAATTGAATGGGTACTTAAAGCAGCTATAATCAATATGCATGTTAAGAATAATTGAAATTACTACTTGTGTGTGAAAGGAGTCACTAGCAGAGATGAACGCACGGATAATTCTCACCCGACTCTGCAGTTTAGGTCTACGGAGCATTTTAGCGTCTTTCAGCTTTCGGCATTTTAGCGTCTTTCAGCTCATTCTTTTGGTTTTTGCAGTCTGCAACTCTATAATTTTGGCTCACTCTCACAGCTCTAAAAACAGACTAATGTAAAGAGACTCAGGAGCTGATGGAAAACAAAATAGACCTAAAAGGAGAGTGAATATTGGACTTACATTTCCCAGATGGACACAATTTTTCTGTGTCTAATGAATGCATAAATAGGCAACTAATAGCAAAAAGGTGATAATATGTCAGTGTTGTCATGGTAATTGCAGATTTAAGTCTGCAGACTATATTCAGTCATTTGGTACCACAATCGGGTTCTCCATCTTACAGTCGTGACTACTGCTGTACATAAGAAAGCTTTGAAGAGTAGTGCTATAAACATTCTTTCATGTTTCAGTATATAAATGTATGAAAACACTAATGGAGGTGAGCCTGATCAGCCCCGTATTACAAAAAGGAACCTCTCACATCACTTCTTTCCAATGAAGTCTTTTCAAGGACGTCTTGGTAGCTCGCTAACATCCACAGTTTCAGCTTGTATTAGCTGGTATTTTCTCCTGCTCCTCACTGCACACTTGAGCTGCCTGTTGTTCTGCCGTTACCACGGTGTCTTTAACACACCCAGTGATGCGAATGAGTTCATTAGTGCAGCTAATTAATGCATTAATTAGCAAATATGTCTATGTCAACATGTTGTCACAGAACACATGGGCGGTATTAGCAACGTTAGCTCGAAGGAATGAGATGGGAGTAGCTTGGAAAGGAGTTTTACCTCATTAAGATGAAAATCTATGCAGCTAGTCACTTCAAAATCTAATCAGATCGACTATTCTGTGGGGAGACCTGCGGTGTGCATGATTTTTTTTTTTTGATTTGTTCACAACAATGTGCCCACACAGTCCACTTATTCATACTGCCTGAGCGACTGACCCTCCCTGCAAACCACAGTTAGCCAAGGTCGCTGCAAATGGCTCAACCTCCGCAGACAATTCACCTGCTTATTAGTGCTAATTCAGACGGACGAGTGGGCGGTTGTGTTCGTCTGCGTGTGTTTGGGGGAATGTTGATGAGAGAGAAAGATGGAGAGGCCGAGTGCACGGTGTTGACACTGCGCGAGTGTGCGTGTGCATCCATTATGTGTCGGCTTGCGAGTGTGTTTGAATGTAATTGCAGGTAGGTCCGCCAAGGTCGGAACATTCCTGCCCTGCATCTCAGATGAACTGCGGAGCCCCAGGGAACTGCTGGTGTTTATGTAAGGAGACTATAAGTGCATAGAAAATGAACCAAGTGGCACGCCCTTGCGGTGCCTCCTTTATATTTGGTTAACCTCACGGAGCACGGCTGGGATCTTGTCAGTTTGTCAATCTTACACCTTGATTTTAACAACTGTATTGATTGTGTTTTGATGAGGCAACCTACTGCAGTGAGATCTGATGTTTATTAATCAGTTTGCCCTCAAGTCTACACCAGGATAGTTGTTTTTTAATGTTCTAATGTAAAAAATAACCACATTGAACTACAGGTGAACTGAGCAGATATATTTACCTTATATCAACCTTAATGTATTATTTTACCTGACATGACAAGGTAATTTGTCAGTGAGTAATTGAATTGAATATGTTGAATATGCCATGACTCAAATATGAATTTTTTTTTCCAGAAGGATAATCTTGACTTGAGAATATGATGAAATAAAAATGCTCTAAGAAATTAACATTATCAAATTATCCTTTCTGTATTAACATATATTTTATGGTCATATACTGTATGAACCAAGTCAAAAGTCTCACTGCATCATCTATCCAATGCAACATTTCGATCATGGCGGTGTACTTAAAGGAACAGTGTGTAGGATCTGGCGGTATCTAGCAGTGAAGAGGCAGATTACAATTTCCCCCGTATGCGGAAGCGTGTAGGATTGCTATGATGGCCAATGCGAAAAACGTAAATGGTCCACTCTAGAGCCAGTTGTTATGAGAGTAGAGTGCTTAGAGTGTGTGCATACGTGGGAAACGAGTGGTGAAGCGGCGGTTATGGGAGCGGGTAACGTTATCGACTCCTACAGGAAAATTTAACAGTGTTTGGTTTTGTCCGTTCTGGGATACTGTTGCAACACGGCGGACTCCGTGGAGAAGAGACACGCTCCGTATGTAGATATAAACGTCTCATTCTAAGGTAACAAAAACACAGCGATTCTTATTATCAGGTGATTATACACTAAAGAAAACATACTTATTAATATTATATTCCATTTCTGCCAATAAATCCCCCTAATTGTTACATACTGGTCCTTTAAAGCAGTGATTCTCAAAGTGGGGTCTGGGGACCCCGAGGGGGCCTTGAGGGGTTTCTAGGGGGTCCCCAGCAAAAAAGGAAATAATTTACTTTCACTATAATTCTATCCAAAAGTAACCCAATGACAGAAGGTATCAATATTTTAGTCATGGGTTTAATACACCGTCTGTAATAAAATATCTAAAAGCAAAAATCATATCAGATGGGGAACCCAAGAACAAAATCGTATCAAATGGGGGTCTGTGGTCTAATTTGTGTCCGTTTTGTGGTCCTTGACATGAAAAAGTTTGGGAACCACTGTTTTAAAGGAATAGTTTGATATGTGAGGAAATAACAGAGGTGGGACCAAGACAGAGTTTCTTCACAGAGTTAGGCTAGCCGTTTGCCCCTGCTTCCAGTCTTTATGCTAAGCTAAGCTAATTGCATGGTGGCTCTAGCTTTATATTTAGCTTGCAGACATGAGAGTGGTATTGATCCTCTTTCATTTCCAGCAAGAAAATGTACTATATGTTTCCTAATATGTTAAATTGTATGTTTAGAGTGGAACTTGTCATCTCAGTGGGAAACAAGTCAGAACAAAGAAAGTGACTAATGCAGTCACATGTCATATCATTACGTGGTTTTCTCAGCTCAGCTCTAAAAGAATACATTTGTGGCTGATCAAAGCGGATGGCTGTGTGATCACGGCGTGGATGTTTATTTTTTCTTCAAATTTCATGACCGTGACTGACGAGCATTTAGAAAGTGATAAGCACATGAGCCAGCAGAGTTTGGAGGGGAAAAAAAGTGCAGATGCAAGAGTTTTTGGCTGCAGCATAAAGCAGGAGTCATCACCGGTTCAGTGGCTGAGGGCTGTTTAGCAGCAGCAGGGCTTCTGAGTGTGCATCATTGACTCACAAATAAATATCTGAGAACAGAGTGTACTGTCAGACATTTCCACATCAATCAAATATAATACCTCCATAAAGAACTGCTTACATCAAAGCACACCCCGACACCACTGAGCAGGCAGTCCTGGACAGACTGTGAATCTTTGGCTACGGTGCTTAGCTGACAAACAGAGGATGGAAGAGGAGGAAAGAGAAAGGGGCATTGTTACAGGCTGATGCATGAAGGAGGGATGAGAGTAAGCAAGCAAACTGATGAAATGTGCGAGTCAATGTCACAGTATTTATGATGATACTACACTTATTTATGCATTAAAATAAATCTCATTTAATGTAAACCTGACTATTAACTATGCCCTTGATTATCAAAACAACATCAATTCCTATTTGTAATCTCGCTGACTGGTTTATAATTCCCGTCCGCTTCAGCGACGCTGGTATTGTTTTCACCTTGTGAGTCTGTGTGTGTGTCATCATGGTAAAATGTGATCCTGGAGACGCCTACTGTAGCGGGAAATAAAGAGTTTAGACCTCAGGTCTCATACACTATTCATAGCTATATCTATTTAGGGCTGGGACGATACACCTATCTCCTGATTCAATGCTGTCACGATACTTAGGTGCCGATTCGATAAGTATTGCGGTGCGATATTATGATTTATTGCTTTTTTGTTAACTTTTTTAACGCTAGATCATGAGAAAAAGTTGAACCATACACTTCTAGGGATTTTTAATTTGAAAAATATCATGCATTACAATGTTTGATTGTCAGCATGTATGCAGTCAGAGTTGTCCTGATGTCAAATATATCAGTCATTGTCAGGCATTATTTATGAAACTTTTTCCAGCGACCCAAAAATCAAAGAATAAAGAAATTTTCCTCACAATGAAGGGGTATTTTCTTTCTAATTTATAAGGAATATATAATGTTTTATACTTCTGGTGAATATAATCCAATCAATCTTTTTTCCAATATATGTATTTTGTATATACAGTTCCCTTTGTTAACACCTTATTTTGAAAACCAGACGTAGTCACACGTATATACTTCTGCTAACTTCGCCAAGTCCGTCGCTAGCTCTACCCGTCAGCTCCTTTCTCTTTATAAATCCATGGTCACCTCCGTTTCACTGTATTTACCATAAATTTAAGTAGATGGGTGCGCTACAGTTGTAGCGTCAGCCGATTTGATCACGTAGATGAGAGTGACGGCCAGCTACCGGTTACCGCAATACGATAATGCCTTTCCTGGCAATGTGTTGCTTAGACAGACTGACAGAATTTACGCCCCTGGCCAATTTGGCGTCGCAACTGGTTTGATCCAATCGTAACATGGTCTTTCTTTTTACTGGACAATCTAAGGCAAGTACAAAATAAGTCAAGTATAATGAGGTTTGTAATTTCAAAAACATATATTTTGCAAATACCGTGCCAAAAAAGGTAATCAGAATGTGGATAATAGCATGCTTTTTAATTTAAAAGTGATAGATTACTTGACTTCTTCTCACAAAGGGTATG
The DNA here is from genome assembly GCF_043250625.1 of Sebastes fasciatus. Classification (NCBI taxonomy): domain Eukaryota; kingdom Metazoa; phylum Chordata; class Actinopteri; order Perciformes; family Sebastidae; genus Sebastes; species Sebastes fasciatus. The sequence continues at coordinate 17,845,786 of NC_133813.1, forward strand.
CTTGTTTCTGAGAAATTGGATTTATTGAAGGTGTTAGTCTCTCTTAATTTCCCTTGTCTAAAAAGCTAATCTTCAATTCGCAGAGTTGTAAGAACAGGAAAGCCATTAAATGGATATAAGCAGCTTTTGGAGACAAATGTTTTTGTTTTTTTTACCTTTAAATCAATAAGAGGAGGGGAATGTTTTGCAATGCATTTTACGTGTCATGCATTATTTGGGCAAATTAATGTCTGTCTACCATAACACAGCCTATTCATATTCTCCCTACAAAAAAAACATGATGCTGATGCAATGGAGGGTCAGGACGAGTGGGCCTTTAATGCACATATATAATAATTAAAATCAATAGGTTGCCTTTTTATTGCACTGGAGCAGAGTGAGATGAATTTCCCAGCAGTCAAGATAATGAATGTAATGACAAGAATATGAGCAAGTATAACTAAATTATGGTAACCTAATAAACCTTCTAGATATCACGTTAATAAAACGGCTGTGGCGACTTGGGATCTTGAGTGACTGTGTGCTAATAGGGAGTTTTACATCTCATCTGACAGATGAAAATGTTATAAATATGTAATGAGGAGGGAAATTAGTTTCACCATTACAGACTATTATTAATATTATTTCGAAAGTCCAATTGCAATATTTTGCTTTTTTTTACATTAGGATACTGCTTCAATACAACTGTAGAAAATGTAAACATTTTCAGTGTCTCTGTTAGAAAGGTTGTTGACCCAAGTGCCCTCTTGTGGCAAATTGTGCAATGTGCTATTGAGCGCATGGAGCTGTGCAGTCATTCAAAAATAGACGTAGCAAGAGGCACGTAGGCAGAGCAGAGCTCAGTGCAATATACTGTGAGTTGAACCGCGAGTAAAACCAGTTATTTCTGACTGAATGGGACATTTATTGAGCCTTTCACGGTATAATGTTTGATTTCATAAAGGCTGTTTACAGAAGCGGAGCTACTCGCCGTGCGGCTTGCTTATGCCAATGCTAGTTTAGCTGATTTGGACAATGTTTAGACTTTAGACTTTATTGCCCCCGGGGGGAAATTCATCTCCACAGCAGTGCACACATAAGACAATAACACATACGATAGTGCAACAACAGTAACAACATGACAGACATCAGTACACACTCAGGTCTACTCAACGAGGCCTTTTGTTTAAGACAGCTAGAGCTGCAGGGATCAGTCTCTTTTTAAAGCAAGCCTTTCTGCACCTCAGTGCTCTGTACCTGTGCCAAGAGGGCAGTAAGGTGAGGTGGTGGTTGAGTGGGTGTGTAATGTCCTGTTCTATTGCAGTTACAATGCGTGCAATGGCCTTATTGTTTAGCTTTGCAAGGTTGGTGGGGAGACCAATTATCCTAGTTAGTGATGGATAACAAGCTAAAGAAGCAGGTGGAACTGTAAATGGACCATGGACAACACGTTCTTACCCCAACTCGTCACATACTGACGCTTTGTCAGGACCCCTTGGAGTCTTTTTCTAACTTTATAACGCATTGGGTAGCTCAACGCGTCTAAATACGGTCGCAGTAAACACTTGGCTAACGTTATAAATTCAAACAAAAAAACTTGCTTAGGTTTAGGCAACAAAACGACTTAGTTATGTTTAGAAAAAAACATCATGGTTTGATTTAAAATTACTACTTTGTAAAGTGAAAGTGAAATTTAACGCCAAACAACACATTGGCCTCACACGGGACACCAACAACGGTCTCCTGGATGAAAGCCCTGTGTTTGTTGGACCCATCCACCACCCCTCCCAGCTGCCCTATGTGTTTTGTCGCTCTTTAAACTACGTCACCACACTTCCCGACCACTTTCTCTGCACGTTTAATATTGAAACGGATGGGTTTCATTGTAGTTACTTGAAAGCCCGGTGCGTCTCATACAAATGCTAAAGGGTGCCCCACATAATGTTTGTTTTCTTTTTTATACCCAAATGAGCTTTATTCTATTGTAGTGATCTCAGTTGTGAAAAAGAAAATGTTCCCATATACTCAGAACATTCCCCTGGTTTTGGTCTGTCTTAGACCATAGGAATAACATGTATGATTTTTGATTTTTTTTCCCCTTTTATGTATGTATATCTGCTTACTTAAAATCTCATTATATTTTGGCAACTTTGTATTTGTTCTTGTTATACGCCACGCATCCTTCAACTCGACACCCATAAGCCTCAGTGGTTGTAAATACTGTGTTGTTGTGTTAAGCTGAAGTCAGTAAAGAAGAGTTATCTGATAGTACTGTGTGTTCTGACTGACACCCTAAGGTGAACATAACACCTACACAGTCCTAAGTGAATACACAGGATACAATAGAAGGCAGAAGGTGTAAGACTCTGTATGAGTCTGCACAGTGGATGTTTTTTGAGTAAGTGATGATTTTCCACCCCACAAATTAGTTAAGCACCCGAATATCACAGTAAATACCTATCTAATAAAGAAGCAAACAAGTAGCCATACATTTTCCACATTAAACTAAATGCTTTCATTAAATTACACCCAACACTCCTGAGGCTGCGGTTCTGTATAGAATATCAATGCTTTACTATGTTGCTTTTATTGATAAACCACACCATATGGCAAGCTTTCAAAATCCGACTGGATCGGAAATCAACAAACGATCCACAAGTGTTTGTAATAAAAGCACTGTAAGTTTACCATCTGTTCCTTGGCAGGAGCTCCAGGCTGAAAAGAAATCTAAAAGACACCAGGTCTGTACTGTATTATCTCAATTTCCAGTAAAACTTGGCTTCTTTGTACACAAATGTGAAAGCTGCGAGGCAGAGGTGGCTTCGCTGCAGGACTGAAAAAAACAGGCTGCCTTATTTCACAAAGACGAGTGGGGCCAAGCTCTGGGCATCTAAGATGTGTGATGGGCAGTAGTAGGTTGGCAGTGAGAAGCGGAGAGAGTAAGAGAGAGCCAGTGATGAGAAAAGGCAAAATGTTCCAGTCATAAAACAGCAGGTCTTCGCAGCGGCGTGCATGCCGGTTCCCCTGAAGCAGATGTTGACTCTGTACAGCAGCTTCGATTCAGTGCGATGCTGGATTGCTGCCACTCGGTTTTCCAGGTCAGCTGAGACCTTATATTAGAGCCCCCATGCAATCACATCCTGACCCTTAAAGAAAAGTCTGTATCTCTCATTGGAGGCCTCCAGTGGGCGGATGCGGGGGGATTATTTCAACAAGGCAATGCCACAGGGGACAAGAGTCACCATAATGTTATCAATAAGCCATAACCATCCTGCCCCCCGGTGACAAGCCATTCAGCCCTCTGAACTCATCCCTCTTGCAGTCTGATCTGTTACGTCTCCTGTTGCAAACCAGTGTGGAGCAGGAAACTCAGTCGGAAAAAAGCAGACAGATACATGTTTTTTTAAAAGTCTTTTTGATAACATTTTTATGTAGACGGATATTAAAACAAACAAACAAAGATAACGCATCCACAAATAAAAATATGGATTTTCCTGAAAACAAATATTATGATTGTGAATTAATCATTTTAAAAATGTCGGTTGGTCCAAAATGAATGTTTTGTTTATCTCTGTGGAAGATATCGGATGTTTGGTTCCCACGTCTCAGCCCCGGGCCACACTGGGTATGTCAGCAGTGCGTGGCGGCTGCCTCGCTAAACTGCTGCGTATCTCAAGCGTGGGGTGTCCACATCAGCAGCGTTTCTGCTGCTGGGCTGCTGCCGCCAGCCCTTTCTTTCTACATAGAGTTTGCCTTTCATAATGGCCGTTTCATTTCATTATAAACCGGGGCTCGGGGTAAAAATAGGCAAGACCGCACATCTCTAGAAGATACGCAGCCGACACACAGCCGAGCCGAGCCGAGCCGAGCCGAGCCGAGCCGAGCCGAGCCGAGCCGTGCCTGAGCCGCGCTGCTCACGCGGGCTGTGTGGCTGCTCTAACCTGTTAATATGGACCGCCGAAATAAAAAACAACAGGTTCCGCAGCCGCCACGCGCTGCTGACGTTCCCAGTGTGTCCCGGCTGTAACAAGGCTTGTGACCCAATAGTTGGTATTACGTGGTATCTCTGGGTCATCGGTTAGTGTGGAGAAAATGGAGAAATGTTTGAGATTGACAGGAAGTGCCTGGCAACCACTTGTTATGAAGTAAATGCAATGGAACGGGGGGAGGGAGACATCTTGTAGCTGAATGTTATCAATGTTATCATTAGCACCTTTAAGTATTTGTTTCTCTTAGAAAGGAGCTTAACATTACACAACTCATCTTCATCCTGCTGCCTGATCATCTTCACCATCTTCTCTCAGTGTATACTTTATTCTTTGTCCTGCTTTTGCAGTACAACTACCGCAGCCCCCTCACTCCCTCGTGCTCCAACAGCCTTCCCATCTTTCCTGCTTATCGACCCATTTCTTCAATCCTCCAGTGCCCTGATGTCCTGCTTTCCCTCCGCATCTCGCTTCTTCTTCCTCCCTACCTTAGATCTATTAGCCTCCTCGGGTCATCATTGCTCTGCAGGTTTGCTTTGGTCCATATGGCCCTTGTGCTCACTCTCTTTAACTTTGGCCGAAATAGCCCAAAGGCTTTCCTCAGGTACATAAATACTTGTTTAACTAGTACGTGTCCACCCAACAGATTACCGCCACCTTTGATTTGCGCATTCTAGGCACTGTGTACACACTTTCAAAACCATATTTCACTTTCTTGATAAACAATATCGCAGCATCACATATTCTGAAAGCATAGCCAAGGCTTTGACAGCCTATGTTTCAGCGTGTTCCTGCTGTCAGGGAAACACTGCAGCTCCTGGCAAAGCAACACCCCACTGAGCCGAGCCGCCGCGCTGACCTGTCAGCGGTAAACACCCGGCTCCTCATCTAAACTAAGGCAATTTAACCACTTACACTTGGTGGAAAAATGGCTCAACACTAGCATTCAATGAAAGGAGAAGAATAAATCTGAAAAAAAGAGGATGGCTGTAGAGTCCTACTGTGTTTTGAAGAGCAGTATTGAATGGCGCTGTGGGTACCAACATACAGTATCACAAAATTCAGTTTTCTTTTTCAGGTTTTTGTTTGTGTGTTTGCCCAAAATGTCTCATTTTCTGCAGCTGTTTGTTCTCCTAAGGTGTTTTTTTTTAAGCGTAATTATAAACTTTGCAAAACTTACATCCAATAATGTTTGAGCAATCAATACAAGCAAAAAGAGCTGTGCTTGTTGTTGGGATAAACTATGAGGGGGCAACTGATCAACGATCACTGTGCGTGCAGACATTTGTGACTGAATTGCACTGAAAAGTCAGCTGACACTGGATTTTTTTTAGCAATGGTAGCGGCATTTGTGAGGCTGCACAGTGGTGCTTTGAGCTAAATGCCAACATGCTCACATTGGCAATGCTATGCTGTCATTGAGTAACCTGACGACCCCTCACTAAGTGATATATTCTTATGGATATTTCATATTATATTCAATGCACAACAATAACAGTGCAGAACAACTGATAAACTGAACAATTAACCCAAATAGTGAACGTAACGACTGCAGGGAGTTTCTGTAAAATGAGCAATTTGGATTATTTCCTGTGAATATTGAGTTACATTATATGAGTTTTCCTGTTATTTTTGGGGAGTTTTAATACAATTGTCTGCATTGCTTTTTTTTTTTTTTTTTTTTAACAATCATTCATACTTAATAGGCTTCTTTGTTTCCTTATCCCTGATGCTTCGCCATTTTTCTATTAGCTCTTTGGTTGTTTTAACTACTGTTCTTTTCTAATGCAGGACGAGGCTGTTTAGCAGAGAGTTAAGGCTCTCAAAATATAGCTTGTGTTCAGGGTCTTCACCGCGCCCATGTCTCGTTTATATCTGAAATAATAATCAAAACTTTAAAAAATAACAATATCATTTCGTTTTCTTCACATAAATGAATGAAATATGAGACATAGACCAACTGTATATTTTTTAAAAAGTCAGTCAGCGCCGTCTACGTGGCGATATTGTGCAGTTGCGGCCTGCATGGGCGACTGTGCGTGGAAGGTCTGAGCGCTGAGCCGTGCGCCTCCAAGATTTTGTAACAAGGCACAGACCGCATTGGGATGATTGTCTCAGAGCAGCTGCCAATCACAGCTGTCAATCAGTTTTCAAAAAGTAGACTAGTCTACAACAACAGAGCAAGACTACTGAGGAGAAGAGGTCCAGTTCTTGGAGAGCAGTGGGGAGATTTTATCAAAAGTTGTGGCAAGACTGTCATGCTGACTGACTGAAAAGCACTTTAAAAACACCTCTCAAAAGCAGGGAGAGAGAGAGAATGTATGTATGATCAAATATGAATTAATATTCTGTTACTGTAATGCCTATTTCTCGCATAAAATATTTTCAGAAACATCTTGTAGTGTACTGTTTAGCTGTAAAATGAGAAAGTTTGCTCCAGCTGGTGGGCGGTGCTTGGTATTTCCCTCAACTGATCTCAACATGGCTGCTGGGTCACAAACTTTCTCATTTTACAGCTAAACAGTACACTACAAGATGTTTCTGAAAACATTTTATGCGAGAAATAGGCATTACAGTAACAGAATATTGATTCATATTTGATCAACGCTGCCTAGTTTGACCATTTGATCGGAGTGTGTAAGTGATTCAAAGCTGCTCAGAGACGGCAGACTCCAGCTCGGCTCTGATTGGTTGTTTTCCTCCGGTCTATCAAATCTTGCAGATGCCATTAGGAGCACCGGAGGACACCGGAGGACACAGAGGCACATGGTTTTGTTCAGATTACCTGTCTCATGCACTACGGTCAGGATATAGTTTAATCATATTTGCTCCAATTCTAAATACTGCTGCTTTAACTGTGTGTACATTGTTGTTATTTGCCGTATGGGGACACACCACATTTCACAGACTGTCCTACACACCAGCTTAGATCATCTTCTTGTTGAATCAACCCCGACAGCGTGTGTGAATCAGCACAGGCCAACCATATGTTTCACTGCCTATTCCTCTGCTGTCTTCACACTAAGCTGTATCCCTGACAGATGGTCCAGCTGCACTTAACATGACCATATTGTTTCATCATATACAGTATAAACTGCAGATTGACTCTGTGATGAGGCCTCTTATCTTTAGAAATCACACAAATGACTTTGGTGTCGGGAGTAGAATTGCATAGATGCAATTACGGTGTGCAAAAAAAAACATTCTGTGCATTTCATGCTGTTCATCTGAGCCAAAACTGATCCAGAAACCAAAAGATTTCCGCCTTGAGGAAGAATCGCCTAATCTAATCTACCAAAGGGTGCACAGATGGAGGAGAAAATTGTGAAAATGTGATGGTTCATGACTTCAAGCTGCATGTATTGCGCTAGTGTGATGTACCGAGTTGAACTGAACAGAATTGTGTTAGGCACAGATTGAGCTATACTAAAACACAAACACTGAAACATTGTAGTATGTACTTGTGCAATATCATCTAACTATAACGCCAGGAATCTCTGTCTGTCCGTCTGCGTGTTATTCGCATATCTCGAGAACAGCTCATCCGATCTACTTCACACTCGGCGGGTACAAGCAGCCACACCGCGGTTCTCGACAACACCGCAAACAGCCCTTCTGGGGGCTAAGCAATCGGCCAATTTCCGATGGTTATCCGTTGTATCCATAATCTTAGTGCTCTGTTCCCTCCAGCCTGTAGTAGGATGAATTGGACACATTTCCATTGACTCAATGATCTCATCTATGTGAAGCACCCTTCAGCATTCAGCATTACTACAGGTGTAAATGGTGAATAATCTTGACTTTGAATTTTTTTGAGGAATAACCTTAATAGCGTCGAGTAGTAGATTGTGTGCTACATTTATGCCTACCTCCAGGATAGATGCCTCTTACTCCATTTGTTCTGCGGGTTCAAGCCTCGTTTCCTGCGGCCCATTGTCCCCTCCGCCTCAGAGACATCTGGCAGGGAACATCTGGGTGTTTTCATTAGACCCACCGTGGCTGGGTCTAAAAGGGGAGAGGAGAGATAATTGTGATACGGACTAATGGAGGAGCATTAATTTAAACCTAATATTAATATAACATCATGAATCATTACTTATTTTTATGACAGCTGGAACTTACTTAAACACGTGAATGTGTTTAACATAAACACAGTGGAAGACATCCACCACTTTGGGTTCAACATCTGTGCGCAAATGGCCGTTTCAGTAGCTGTAACTCATACTGCATGTGCTCATATGCATTCATATGTGCCTTTGCAGGAGGTTATGAGTGTCCGTTCAGGCCATAAATCATAAATGCTCTGTACGATATACCCTCTCACATGCACAATCGCACTCCTTCTCCCACACTGCGGTCGGGGCCATAAATTATACTTGCTCACACACACCTACCACTGTCTCAAAAACACAGTCTAATGCTCTCTACCCTCTACCGTTGTGTATGTGAGGTGGAGTAGTGGTGTGTATGATAGGGAATGATAGTGTTTGTAGAAGCGGTGTGTGTGTGTGTGTGTGTGTGTGTGTACTCTTTGTGTACAAGAGCAGAACATATACTGATCAATATACTGTTTTACGCTACCACTATTATCAATCACATAGCATGCGGTACTGTCATTCTACTGTGTGTTTATGTGACAGCGAGTGTGATTTATGTTTACAAGGTGTCTCAAGGTGTGTAGACATCTGTGCAATTCAATACAAATAGATGAAATACATTTTACCTTTATAATGGTTCAATGGTTGTTTGTGTCAGAATGATTGACTCAACTCAGCGGCGGTTTCTAAAGCCATATTTTGTGTTTGAATTGCATTATATTGTAGGGCGTACCTTATCTTTTTCTTCCTCCCAGGTACACTTTTAAGTCACTCTCTCACTCTCACATACTGCAGTCAGGAGGTAAATACACACACGGTGCCTCCATCCATCCATCCATCCAAAGTGCCAACCTAATCCTCCCCTTTCACCGTAAATCGCACCCAGCCACATACCTAAGACTCCGGTCTCCTTCAGCCCTCCATACTTCTGCATGGCTTTGATGGCCTTGGTCAGGGCCTCCTTGGTCTGGAGCTGACCAGTCACTGGGTCAGGGGGAGGGAGGTAGCCGAATTTACTCAGCCAGTCCTTGAGGGGAAACAGCAGACACAAGAGTTCAAGGGTTATCCCCGGCATTTCAAGGACTCCAAGTATCCCAAAGCTGCTGAGAAGCTCTGACACCTGTTCATGTTTACTGTCTGTGGATACTGTGTGTCTATGCACACATGTACCTTCTGGAGCTTTATGTCTGAATGAATGTCTGAGTAACATTATTAGTGACACCTGCTCTTTTCCTGTTATGTCAAGGTAAGTCTACAATGGTATCCAATATTGTATAGAAATGACACCATGCTTTCCAATTGGCTCACATACACATACTGTATAGGCATTAGTCAAAATCATCACACACCGCAGAGACAAATGCAAACACCGGATGAGATTGCTAAACTAATCATACCATAAGTGTGAATACACAATATATACACAATGTTTAATTTCACAAATTGATTTTCTGCATTTGGTGTGAACTGACTTTTTAATAGTTTATCAGGAATAAAATGGGAAACTGGAGGAAGGAACTCATGGTCTGTCAGTGATTTCTGTGGGTCTTTCTCACAGCAGACATTTGGACTTGTCACAGTAGACAAAGCCGAAGTGTTAATATCATTGACAATGGCTATGTTCTTTTCAAGTGTTCCAGTAAGATCATTATTTGCACCTGTGCTTTTCCCCTCTCTGGCATGTCAAAATGTCTTCTGTAAAAAAAAAGAAAAAAAAAAGGCCCTTTTTCCTCCCCGTATTCTGATTTCTGCTGGATTGCTTTTGCTTGTTTTTGCCACTTGCAAACTTTGTTTGGACTGTTCAATGACTCTTCCATGCATGACACAATATTAAGTTTTGTTAAAAAAGTAATTAGTGTGGAAGAGTCTTTCCTTTGGTTGCCAATGTGGTTTAAGATATTTTATTCATATTCAAGTTGTGTCAATTTGATAGTGAAAGTGAAGGTTAAGATATTGTTACCCTAGTTCTATAAGCAAAGGTGGAGCCCTCTACTGGACTCTATGGGTAATACTCTCTTCCAATCATGAGCACAAATTCGGTCACTGAAAATTTGCATAAGTGTAGCCGGCCAACCAGGACGTGCCTATTCAAATAAGTGCAGACCCCACCGTATACAGTACAAGGCAGCTCACTGTTTGTCATCCCACACCTCTTCAGTAAGTGGCGTAGGAATGACAGGGCCCCCTGTAGAGGGCTCCGCCTGTGCTTATGGAACTAGGGTTACAATATTGTAACCTTCCTTTTAACTCCCACAGGCCAATGAATGCACGCCCTGCCGTGACACAACGTCGACCCAACCACACTGATCCTGACCGGCTGGAGGTTAGTCACCGCCGCCAATCTACTTCTTTATACTGTGGGGTCCGCATGTATTCGGGTAGGCACGTCCTGATTGGCCGGCTACGCTTATGCAAATTTTCAGTGGGCGAATGCGTGCTTGTGATTGGAGAGGAGTATTACCTATAGAGTCCAGCAGAGGGCTCCGCCTGCGTGAGTTGGAACTATTAATTTCCTGAAATATTTTTCATTCAGAGTCAATAATTATAAATACAGTCTCTCTCTCTGTCTGTCTTGCTGTCTCTTGTTCTCTCTCTCCTCCATGTAGCTCAGCTCCACCCCTCCATGATCTGATAGACAGTCTGACACATCAGCTTTCTAATGGCTTTTTGATCAGTGCCCATCAGAGATAAGTGACGCAGATCGATAGCAAGGCAACTGTTCTCGATTGACAACACTCGGGAAATTCCATTAACTTAATAATTGGCTTTAGTTCTTGCAAAGCTGTCTGTTGACAGTTGATATTTGCTTTCTCATCCATGGCTTTACTTAATAGAAAGGAGAAAGTTTCATCCAGGATTATGAGAAAGAAAAACAGTGCTCGAAGAAGTTTGATAGAAAGCAGAGGGCTAATAATGTGAGTAACGACTGACAATAAACTTCGAGTTAAGATCTTGTTTACCGTAAACCCAATAGATGAGCACTGCATTATATTATACATCTGATAATAACTACTCCCTGTGTTTATACACACCATCTTGTATTTTAATGTCCTGATAAATGTCACGGAGACGGGCCTCTTTTCATTTACTAATAAAACTGAAGTAACCGTCTATGTTATGATGTGCTTGGAGCATCTGCGCTCACGCCAGGTGGGTTGCAACCTGGCTTAGATATAACAGGTGGATGAGGGCATTATTCAAGTGTATTATCACATATCCAGCGGTAAAAAAGGTTAGAAAGATGAGCAAAAAAAAATAATGATGGAATAAAATGTGGTAGTAGGAAAACTGGAAAGAAACGGCAGATTGTGGAGTCTGAACTGCATCAAAGGCTCAGCTTGATACATGTTGTGCCTGCGTGGTCTGGGTCAAAGGCATTGGGATTCTGGGGCAGGTTATGCTGAGCTGGAGGTTCTAGCTAAGCACTTTAAGGTTCAGAAGCCACTCGACCCACTTTTCAGTGTCAGCATACAGAACGTTTTGGCAAGATGTAAAGAAAAAAATATATATATATCAAGCAATATTGATCCTGGTTGTGAAGTGTCCATGTCAGTCTCTTCCCATCCACAGGGCAGTCGCTGCACAGGGTCAGAATAACAGCCCTGCAGCTGCTATAGATCCAGCATCTCTTGAACCCAGCCCTTTTGTAGTAGAAGCTACTGCTAAATCATTATTTTTCCCCATATGTGGTCAAGCAAAGAACAACATGGACGTTACATCAGATAGGGTCTGCATACCCAGAAAATTGACTCTATGTTTCACACAAATGCAAAAGGAAAAAAATACTATATACAAACACACTAGGCTTGTGTGCCTTAGGGAACCTCTTCACTACAACGGAGCAATTTCTGCACACACGTCGGTGTTGAATCCACTAAGAGAGCATCAATCATAAGTGCCGTCTTTGTCGGTTTTAAAGCAGCAAAGGGAAAGGCAGTATGCGCTGTAGCTTTCAAGCACAGAGGCAATTAAAGGTGTTTTACATGAGGCGCGGAAATGCATCGGAACATTTATGGACATACTAAGAGGGGAAATAATCAGTTAAACTAAGTAGGAATGAAATAAAATAAAATACAAACACGCAGTTTGAGTGCCGTAGCTGCATTTAAACTAAAGATCATCACTGCTTTCTCCTAAAAAGCACAATCCAGTCTAGGTAACTTGCTATTGAGTATAATTAGACTGGGTGTAATGATCCATAAAGTACTGTAAGTTGTGAGTTTATTCCCTCTAAATCTGTTTCTTAATCACGCCTTATTAAGACTCACTGACACAGCAAAACCATGGCACAAAATAAGGTGAAACACTCCAGTATTCCCATACTCTTGTATCGCAAATGAGAGGCATGTTTTCAGAAAACTCTGCCAAGCCTGCTGCCACTGTGGCAAGCTCTTTTTCTGAACAACCAAATATCTGCTTTGTACAGTAGTAAGCCGTCGTGTTTCAGTTGCTCTGCTGTGGTCGGCATAAAAGTTTCTTTCAGTGTCTTGTCCAAGCTGTAGAGCAGAACCAAATAACAGCTGATTTGACAAACAAGTAAACAACTGGCTCAAGGTGTTAAGCGTTTCTTGTGTCACACTTGTGTAAACAGAGGAATAATTGTCCTTGACACATGCCAAAAACTGGCTGCTTACATCCAACCACTTCTTGTATTTGTTTTGCTACATTAAGAAAAGAAAAGAAAAGAAAAAACTAATTTCGGAAAACACATTTCACTATGTTTATGTAAAACTGTCTCTGTTTAATATGCGCATCATTGTGGGTCCCAAGTATATGTATATAAGATGAGGACGTAATCACCATAACGTCACCCACTGGTTTGTTGAGTACGGTTTGGAAGCCTCGAGTTTGTCATTTTGGCCGGCGCTATCTTGTTTTTTGCAAACAGGAGTGATGTTCAAATGTATGGAAGGACTGGCGGTTTTTGCCGCAACGCCTGATTTGGTGTGAATGCAGCCTAAGAGTCTACAGCCACTCTAGCGGCTCTGTGAGGTTGTAATTAGGCACAGTGGTGCTTTGAAATGTTAGCTAAATGCTAATATTCCCATGATGACAATGCTAGCATGTTGATGTTCAGCAGGTAATGTTTACTGTGTTCACCTTTTAGATTAGCACATTAGTATGCTAACATTTGTCAATTAGCACTAAACACAAAGCCTCGACTGATGGAAATGTCATTAGTTTTGCCGGCATTTGGTCATAAACCAAAGAAATCAATGAAGTACAAATTAAAACTGCTGGTGGCGCTATATCAAAAATCAGGAGAACCAAAGTAATTACAAATTTTAAAAATTTTAAGGATATCCATTAAAATAATTGTTGGGACATTTCACTAAAAAACAATGTCAACCTTATGACCTTGAATGTGATAGATGAAAGGTCAGAAGTTCACCCTACACAATACAGGAATCCTCTGGGTACAATGAACATCTATACCACATTTCATGCCAAGAATGAGCAGTCCAGCACCCCTAGAAATTGTCTTCATGTTCAACATTTCCGCAGTGCTCAATTTACGCCCAATGCCAGCGTTCGATGCAGGAACCAGAGTGACCTTTATTTAACAAAGCGGCAAAGAAAGAGTGTGGAGGTCGAGACAAAAAAAAAAAAAAGGATGGCACTGAGTGTTAAAAACTTTGTCATTGAACACAAACTGGAGTTTGCAGAATCGGCCTATATCAACATTCTGTCTGGGTTGTTTATTAAAAAGTAATACATCATTGCGGTCATTGCAAAGGTTGTTGTTCCACGCTGTCAAGAATCCCAAACTCATCCATCTAGACTAACTTGTCAGGACCACCTGCTGCTCAGTGAGTGTGAGTGTCAGCATTCATTTGTGAGCGAGAGTACGTGGAAGCAAAATAAAAGTCAGAACTTAACCCCACAAAACACCTCGCTCACAGGAGACACAACACAGACGAAAAAAGGTGCGAGAAGACGTGTGGGGAATGGAAAAAAAGGGAAGATGATGAAAGACACAGTGGGAGATGGAAGGAGACCTCTGATGAGGAGGGCTTCTCGAGTCTTAAGATCTTCTCATCCTCAAGGGAGCCTTCTGTTGTACAGCCTTGTAAACATCAAATCAAACCACTGACTATGATTTCACACACCACAAGAGAGAGTGTGTAAATGTGAGTCACGCATGAGCTGCATGAATAACATCGACCAAAGAAAAAAAAGAAGAAAAAAGACAGAAGCACACACACAAAGGCTTCACATGATTCCTTTTGGCCTTACTCCATCCGAGGACAGCGGGTCGGTGTGTGACAAGTAGCTGCATCTCCTGGTGTGTTTTAATACCAACTTTTACGGAGACTTGAATCAATTAAAGGGGAGTGTTGTGGCTGGATTCTAACGCCAGACTGGTTTTATAAGTTCCTGCGATCATTTCATTGCTATTTTCCAGTGTAAAAAAACATGTTTCCTAATTCAAACTGACCGAAATTAGTGTTTTATATGAAGGACAAAAACACCCCACTTTTTAACAGCCACTTTTCAAGCCAACAAAGGGAGAGTACTAAAAACACACATTTAAAAGTTTAAGGTTTTATACTAGATTCACCATATCTTAAAGAGAAAAAACCCAATGTGGAATTCATTAAGTAGAACTAGATTAAAACCGAGAAAGCGTTTCGATTTATAAGAAGGTGGTTTTATAGTTCATTCTGAAGTAACACAACAAGTTAATCTTCTTTTTTTTTTTTGAGAGAGAGTTTAATGATGAAAGTGCTGGCAGAATAACAGGTATTGATAATAACGTTAAAGCTTCATAATTCATTGTGCAGGCACCAATCTTTACAAGGAATGACAAGAGTCTTGGGTAGCATGGAGGGACCAATCAACGTAACAGGATATTTTAATCTAGTGATGGATGGATTCCTTGACAGAAGCAGATAGAGGGGGTCATCGAATAGAAAGTGTCAGATTTTGCAGAAACTGCATTTCTTGACACATATTTTACATTGACCAATACTTAGAAGACTAGTAGCCACAAGGAGAAGGCTTTTTATTGATATTACAAAAGGAAGACAGAAAAGAAGAAACCTCCATTAAACAGCATCTTACATATCATGTGGATTGTATGGAGAACAAATCGGCAGCGTCCTTTGATTGGTGTAACTGCCATAATTGTCACATGATCAATGTCATTTAACTATATATTTAATTTATCGCTGGTTTTGTCTCTTGCACACATTGTCTAGGTCATTTTTCTATGTTATATTCATAGACTGTATATACGAAGTGGACGTAGTCAACGTGACATCACCCATTGGTTTGTGGACTACTGTTTTGAAGCCTCGAGTTTGGCATTTTGGCCGTCGCCATCTTGTTTTTTTTTGGAACCACACGAGCGAAGAACAACTGAACGCTGAATAAGACATTCATAGGCGACCAAAATGTATCTTTCATGAGCTGAAAACCCTGTGAAAGGGTTCAAATTGTAAAACGAAAACATGGACAACTCTTAGACAAGACAATGCTGTGGTAGTAATGTTTCAATCAAAAGGTAGCCACGCCCTAAAGCATACCCTGCTTTATGGTCTAGTTGACTCTAAATGGGACCATAATTTACTAAATGAACATCATGTTGTATTGAAGAAGACTGGAAACTACCGTTTGATACCATAAACTCATGTTTACAATGTTTACTGAGGTAATAAATCAAGTGAGAAGTAGGCTCATTTTCTCATAGACTTCTATACAATCACTTTCTTTTTGCAACCAGAGGAGTCGCCCCCTGCTGGCTATTAGAAAGAATGCAAGTTTAAGGCACTTCCGCATTGACTTGACTTTTCAGAATGAGTCTTTCTGCTCGCCATACTACTCAAATATGATAAAAAAAAAACTTGAATTACAAAGACAAAGATAATCAATCTTTCTATTTCATCCTCAGATCCTTCCCTCATACCATCTCTCTTTCTCCCTCTCGACATGAGGTTAGTCAGTGACCATGATTTTAATCAGTCTCCTAGAGGCAAAGGGGAAAAAAAGGAAAAGAAAATGGGTCGTGAAAGGTGGCTGATTGAAGAGAGCAGTTGAGAGACAGAAACATGAGGCGGATCTTGTCAGCTGGACCTCCTTATCGCTCGTCATAGAGTCGGATGGACAAAGATCTTAGACAAGAACAAAGATGGAGAGTGAGTGTCAGACAGACGGACGAGGTAGGTAGGGATGGATGTGATGTGGCATGATATAAAGATAGCAGTCACGGTGACACACATCTCGTACTGGATATGAGCATCACCTGCACGGTGAGGAGGTATGTGGAAACTGGTTGAATTTAGATAACAGTAATTAGCGTCTGTTGGAAAAGTACCAGAATAATGCTAAATGTTGTTTATTTGCAGGATAAAACATTAAAATAATTTGGTTGAAACTCACTCTGCATTCACTGTGCGTTGAGAGTGGTTGTCTGAAATATTGCTGATTTTTGTGAGATTTGTATCTGCCTCCTAATGAGACACTTTGATCTCCCCCACTTGTTTTCATTAAGAAATGAAGCAGGAAAACAGAGGAACTTCTGCAACGATGAAAGAATGTGGAATACATAAACAGAATCAATGTATTTAACAAACCTTTTTTTTTCATGTTAAAAGGGACTGTTTGTAACTTTTACACGTATAAATCTACCGGGTCGGTTTCCCATGCACGCTCGCATTTGCGCGCTCGCGTGTGGCTACGCTGTTCAGACAAGACTCCAACACAAACTACACGGAGGCACCAAAACCTCTTGGTTATATCTAGTGAAGCCCGTCTTGCAAAACAGTGTTGGTGGCGGTCGTAGTACGCGGGGGAGACCGTAGCTTTGGTCTCCAGGGCCGGAGTCTCTGCTGTACTCTGCTCCTCTGCCTGCTTGCCTTCACTCATACGCCGTGCTGGTTCTCGCTCACCCTCACGTTCATGTGTGCTCACACCACACTGCAGAAGATTTCGTAGCTCTGAGAATATCTAGTGAATGTACAGTGGACGTTTGTGCAGAAATAACTGCTGCAGCTCCTCCAGACCAACAGAGGTTTCCCGTGTCTTGTGAAATGACGGGGCTCCGCAGCGAGTAACGTTATCGTTTCTAACCGGGTGCCGTCGTCTCCCTCCGGCTGCGGTCGGAGAGGATAACGTTTCTCTGAAGCAGGAAAAGCCAACACTAGGATCAGCAGTGATTCATGGAGAGACCTTCGTCTGGTCAGCTAACATTACTGCCAAGCAGGTAAAATATAGGGATATTGTGGTTTCAGCTGACGTGTGACGAGTTTTTAATATAGAAGTGAACAGTGAACTTTATGTCTCTTCATACAGTTCACTGATTAAATCATATCTGGATATGAGGCGTATTTTAAAGCAAGATGTAAAGGGGGTCGTATTTATCATCGTTTGTGCCAACAGGTGCAGCACATCAAACCACTTAGTTCTCAGATTAGACTATTATGCAATGGTACACAGAAGGATTAGTAAAATAAGTGATTCTAAACAGGTAGGGTGAAAACAACACACCAAAGTTTGTACTGATAATGATAGTGATTATATAAGATCATTATATTTCCCATGTATGCTGCTCAATGCTTCACTAAGATAGCACACTTTTAATTATACACTGCTTTTCACCAGGTGGGTGTAAAATACCCTGTTAGGTACACAGCCACGTACTGCACAAACACAAAAGCCCAAACAGGTTAGGGTATGTAATTGCTTATTTATCATGCCTGTATTTTTAGGCATGATGAATAAGCAATTGCACAACAACAGCATGTACACTCACAAAGGCAAAGTGAGAAGAACTAGTTTGTACGACGTGTTATCCGACAACGTCAGGCGGTAGAAGTGTTGGTAGTTGTTCAGACTGGCCACACTGGAAGGTGGAGTGAGGGAGGAGAGCTGATACTGTTTAAATATGGGGATAAAGTGGATATGAATGTTCGATCGTCAGTTTCGGAAAGTTATAGAAATTGACTCGTCAGGAGTTCTGAGTATACTGCCACCTTAGCACTAACCCCTGTAAACACAGAGTACTCTGATGATGTATGATCAGTCAAAATGTTAAACTTTCCAGAAAATTAATGATGTTAAAATATAGAAAAAAGGCATGAGGCACTTGGATATGGAGGATGGAACCTGTCAAAATCCAAAATAAATAAATGACTCTATAAATAAACAAATAAATAAATACGCCATTAAATGTAGCAAAATAATATGAAAAAATAAATGTAGGCATTAATTAATTTATAAAATGTGACATTAATTGATATTTCTTTTTTAATTTGATTTTTTTATTTATTAATCTTTGCATTAATTAATTCATTTTTATGCATTTTATTTAATTTTTTTAATTTTAACAATTAATGAATGCCTACATTTATTGTTAATATTATTTTGGTACATTTAATGGTATATTTATTTATTTATTTATTTATTTATCTATCTATCGAGCCATTTATTATTTATTTTTGATTTTGGCAGGTACCATACTTGCAGAGGAAGTATGATTCTGGCATCTCTCATTTAGATATGATGCCATTGCCTACAGTGTAACATGTGCACGTGGTATGCTATATTTATTGTGTATACATCCACACTTTTATGAATTAAAACAATGATGCAAGACGTTTAAACAAAATGTACGAGCCAGCCATGCAATATTAAAGCCTTTTTTATTATACTCAGGACCCAGAATACCTTGGAATCTTTTTGTTTTGGATGCAAGACAAAAATGAGGGGTCACAAGTTGCAGTAAGAAAAAAAAAAAGATGTTTGCTTTCATTCTGAAATACTGGATAGTTTCATCTCTTCTAGGGAATATCACTAAACATTATGCAGCCTGACAGGGCGGCTGCGAGTAGACATTGTTTTGCTTAAAAGTGGAAAGCCAAAAAAGGTTAGGAATTGACGCATTAGAGAATATGGCCAGAGACATTACTACCTAGAGACATTACTGGAACTAATGTAGTCGTCAGTACAGGTCTTACCCTTTCAAACATCCCAGAAAAAGCGAAGCAACAAGTGAGTCTCCAGAGTGTATAACACAATTGTGAATTCTCTGATAAAGCTCCAAAACACTCCGCTCCAGTAAACAGCGAATCCAGTTTGTATTTCATCCACACTTCTTTATAATAGGAGGTGAAAATCAATCCATACAATATTCTCAGTTTAGTCCTGCTATAATTTAATCTTTATTACATACGCATGCACACATTCTCAGCCTTTCTCACATACTCAAACAAATCGTCAATGGCTATTAAATTGGGTATTAAATCAGCTGAGGTTTTGTTTGTTCTATTTCGCGCTACATTATCTGTGAAAATAAAATTTGTTTGCTCTGAAATGTGTGAGCGTTGGTCACTGTAATCCTATTATAGAGTGAGGACTCCAGCAGGTAAACGGCAATAATAGATATTTCTTGTTTTGTCTCATCTCTCCGTCTCTTCCTTCACTCCCTTTATTCTTTTTTTCTACCAGTTTTTCACTTCTGCTTCTCTCCACGGACTCGCATCCTTTCTCCCTGACTGTTTGAGCGACGCTTCATATGCGCCGGCCTATTCTGATGAAAAATAAGAGTGACACTCCACCAAAAAGATGAGCGAATTGAAAAATAGTGTGGACACTGAGGCAGAAAGACACAGAAGCCAAAGACTGCCTATAAACAGCCCCTGAACAGAGCGTTCTGTATTGAACTCAACATTCCCTCACCCTCCTGTTACTGATTAAAGTCATTCCAACGTCATGCAACACATCCTGTCAGATGGCACGAACTCTCTCCCCCCCAAAGGTCAAAGTTCACCCCTGCCATCCCTTCAGCCTCTATATAAAGCTCAATCTGTTTCATCCTCCCTGCTTGTCTGACAAAACCTCCCTCTGTTTTTCTCCAGTGAACAGCTGCTGAGCCCCTTAAACCTCAGCCTTATTGACAACAAATGAGTCACCGGGAGACGTTTAACCCGGCGACCTCACTGTCTCTCAACGTCTGATGAAGTAGCAGTGGCCGGTTCAGTGTTTACATTGTTCGGTAATGCCTCGGGGACAAAGGCAGACCTTTACTTTCCTGTCTGTTGAAGGGTTATGAAGCAGTAAAGTGCCAACACAAAGCAGTACAGAAAAGACTTGAAGTTGAGCTGAATGACTGCAGCCTTCATCCAGCGACCATTTCCATTGCTCTTTTATACTATAAAGATCATTTAGGTTACACTCTAAAGATCCAACTAAGGAGTTAAAATGCTTTTGGAAACTTATCAAACGACTTTGGTACTCCTACACTTTCCTTACAGCAAAGTGTAGGAGTAACCTTTAAGAGCAGATCAACATGTAAACTCAGAGAAGAGCCAATCAAAAGCGTAGGATTTTGAGTTTCCTAAAGTAGTGTTATTATGGTAAGGATGGCCTCTGAGCGCGGCGAACAGCGTTTCCACGGTTTTTCGGCTCACATTACCGCAGTCTTGGAAAGGAAGGAGTGAGTGGAGGGGTACTCAGTTGGTTGCAATCTGCAACCACACCACTAGATGGCCCCAAATCCTACACACTGTACCTTTAAGTATTTGAAAGAATGGTTTGTTAACACCAGTGTTTGCTTGCTAGCAGTCTTCTCCCTCGCTGCCTTTGTTTGCTACGTTTGCTCAAGTGTTACCATTAACTGTCATGGCATGGTGGTTAGGGATGATATAAGGATGAAATGACAGAAAACTGGGCAAAGTGGGGGGAAAAAAGACCAAACCAAAGTGGAGCAAAACTGGAGGAAAAGTTTGCTGCTGGCTGAGAAGATTTACCAGCAAAACAAGACTCGGTCAAATCTGATTATATGGCTGGACCGTGTATGGTCAGTCTGTGAATTTGTGGTTAAATTGTCCTACAAATAGTCAGCGGTCATGTCTATAATGTTCAGTCCAGCGGAACATGTCCACCAGGTCCGGCGAAGACACTAAGGGACGCGCTTCTCCACTCAACAAGCCGTTCAGGCGGTGACGTATCCCATCTTGGAATGCACCTGATTGGTTCTTGGTTTTCTACCTGCCATTTCAAACAGGAAACAACAGGGCGGCCTGCTCGTAAACCTTTTGTTTTTCCATCTAAAAAAATCCACCAAAATCTACTTCTGAAAACATTTTAAAGCGAGAAATAGGCTACGCCACTGCTGAATCTTGTTTCTTTTTAGAGCTAGATTGCCTAGTTTGACAGCTTGGTCCAAGTTTCGTTTAGCCGGATGCGTCGCGCTGGACGGGCTCATTTGCATAAAAGGACTGTTCCCCACCTTTTCATTTTGAAAGAGCAACGGTCATTGAGGAAACACCAACACTCGGCCGACCAATAGTGTAACTTCAACACTCAGTGAGTCACTCAGTGACAGACTTTTGATGGCTGGCCCTCTGCGGTCGAGCCAAAAAGGGGGTTATCAATGACCACGGTGACAAGTGCTGACAAAAAAGTTGCAGGGAAAGCAAACTAAATCAATGTCAGCTTTATTCTTGTACTCTTCTATTCTCTTCAAAGTGCATTTAGGTCTACCTTAATGCTTTACATTGGTTTATCGTTATGAATTCTATAACTGCAGTCATTCCAAACCATGTTACACCAGATGGGTACTCACCTCCGTCTACGCAGTGAGCACACAAACCACTCTGGAGCTCTCTTAAACTTCAGCATATTTTTTTTTAAGAAAAAAGAAATATGATAAACTATTTTTTTATTCTTAAAATTTGCATCTTTTACTTGAGTCCAAAATGGCTTAGAACACATTGATAAGGAAGGTATTATTAAAAAAAGTGGCACACACAAGATATGTGTATATCCAAACAAATACCCACAGTCTGGCGCATAAAGGATCGCCTGTTGTGTTCAAAAAACATCTAAAAAAAAAGTCTATAAAGCATCCTTCCCCTTCTGTGTCACATCAATCAACACGAAATCTCTGCTCTCAGCCGAGGAGATTTCTGCACAACACCCAGGGAGCGCGTGCAATAGCTGCAGCGATGCTATCACTCTCCGAAGCAGTTGGAGCAGCTTTCCATTTTATATCACCGGCTTATTCGGAGAAATCGTTTACTTAAAGCATTACACTGGGATGATATAACAGGCAGGCAATGACAGCTTGTGTGTTTGACTGAGGAGCTCATAAAAACCGGAACCAACGGCAGTGTTTTTTTTTCAGAGCAAACGCCATATTCCTGAAGAAATGAAGGATTTACTCTCACCTGTGCAAACAGACGAGGTGAAAGAAACAGGATATAAGCAATAGCGGGAGAGAGAAATTGCAGGTGATATACTGGCTGAACAGCCTCAGAAACAAAAGTGAGAATTATACTGAGGCCAAATATCATCTGTTTTCTGTGATGCATTTCCACCTGCTGTCTCACTTCTCACAAACAAACAGGACTAGAGACTCTCTAGTCAAAGCAAGATGGACTGGACTCTGCGCCAGCTATAGCGAGCCAGACCGCATCTTTGATTTAACACCCTGCAGATGACTGGTCTGATCTACAACAAGGATGCTTACACGCTGAAGTGAAGGACTTGCAGTATCTCAGATAATCTCTTTCTCAGTGTCGACAAAACGAGCTCAGCCGCTGACTATAGATATAGAAAGTCACTCATATTCCTGTAAATCAATGTTCAGCGACTTCAGAATTTACCTTATAGTCTGCATTTAAGAAAAGACTCAATAAACAATTTAATGATCATGTGCAACACAAACAGCATAATTAGCAGCAAATTGAGGTATGTAGTATGGTTTGTTATCTTAAAGACACAGTGAAATGGCAGGTTTTAGCTTCTGTAATATGACTTTTCGCCTCAACCCACACCTGTTGGATCAGGAGACAAGGGAGGGAGAAATGAATAAATTACACCACCAATTTGGGAGAAGTAGAACGGGGATAAGACATCAAAAACACAACCAGTCATTTTCAGTAGGTGATGCAAAAATGATAGTGTTCTCTTGTTGCTAGCGACAACCAGCCTTCTCTTCCACTTAGTACACAGTGATGAGTGCAAAACACAGTGGTTGTTTTGAAGGTTGAATGAGCAGCACGATAGTACGGGACATCTCCGTAGTCCAGCACAGACATGATGGTCGATTGCACAATGATTTTCTAATTGTGGTCTTTAGTGAAATGTCTTAACTTTCAATATTTATCTAACAACAACTGTTGGATTGATTGCCAGGAAACTGCTACACATTCATCCACTCAGCAACACAGGACAAGAACCTGGGAAATGTATTTTTTTAGATTTTAATATATTTAATCGCGATCAATCGCATGTTTTTTTCCCCATTTAAAATGTACCTTAAAGGAAACTTTGTCAAGTATTTAATACTCTTATCAACATGGAAATGGGCATATGCTTGCTTTATGCAAATGTATGTATATATTTATTATTGAAAATATATTAACAACACAAAACAATGACAAATATTGTCCAGAAACCCTCACAGGTACTGCATTTAGCATAAAAAAATATGCTCAAATCATAACATGGCAAACTCAAGCCCAACAGGCAACAACAGCTGTCAGTGTGTCAGTGTGCTGACTTGACTATGACTTGCCCCCAACTGCATGTGATTATCATAAAGTGGGCATGTCTGTAAAGGGGAGACTCGTGGGTACCCATAGAACCCATTTTCATTCACATATCTTGAGGTCAGAGGTCAAGGGACCCCTTTGAAAATGGCCAGTGTTTCCTCCCCAAAAGTTTGCGTAGGTTTGGAGCGTTATTTAGCCTTCTTCGCACCAAGGTACCAATGGATTCCTTAGGTTTTTTAGTTTCATTTGACTGAGACTGGTAAAAAACGCAATTGCGGTCAATTTGTTATAGTTATGTGCAAAACACCTTCTTGGATCACTTGTATGCATATGTGTAGTGCTGGAGCACACCACAACCACGCTCCGCAACCACGCTCTGCCACTTTTTTCACGAGGAAATAGAATATCCGCAGTTCGCATAATCCAGTTGAAATCCATATGCAAGTGCTTAAAGATCCGATCATCACTAAAGTGTATGTCATGCAAGACATCCAATAAAAACAAACGGAATGGTCGAAGTTGTCATATTGACATTTAAGGTGTGTTGATTGATTTTACGACCGACGTCAACTCATGCATTGAATAACATGCCAGAAAACATTCCACCTTAAAAGTTGCAGGTAGCTGCCGGTAGCCTTTGAGTGGCACAGTGAATTTAATTACTTTTTCTCAGTCTATAGCTATAAGTAACTGTCGGCATTCCAACTTCTCAGAATAGATGTTTCATATGTGGCTTCAATCGCCTGGCACAAGTAAGTAAATTAAGTCATTCAAATCATTCAAAAAGGTACCACAACTTAACCGTGCGCGTCACAGCTGCTCTCCGGTACTTAAATACATTGTACACCCGTGCCTGTGTGTTGTCCTTGAGAGTAGCTTTAGTACAATCTTTTCACTGGGTTGAAATGTACTGATATAATTGTAGTGCAGATGATAATAAATTGCCTATACTTGAACTTAAACTTCCTCCTCACCATTTCACTCTCGCTCCCATTCTTCTGTTCTCAATGGAGGTTGTTTCACTTAATTGCTTAGTCTGGAAAAAGTAAAGGTCAACAACTCACAAAGACCCATATGTGTAAGTGTACAGCAGTTGCACACATTGTGGTTTCATTAATTACAATACTTTATTCTGCATTATGATCTTTATTCCCACTATAGTACAAAACATTCTTGATTTTCCTGTGGCAATATAAATGTTCATTTCCGCGTAACAATATCTTCAATCTCTAGAAAATAAACACAAGCCAAAGAGTGTGTGATACAGCGGGTTGAGTGAGAAACTGTAATGCTGTGTGCGCACTACACTAACAGCATATGTTGGCCCCTCGGGTCACGCTTAATCCGAGATGTTCCTAGAGCCTGTGCCACTGTGTGACATTCAAACTTCCAAGTATGACGTCAGAGAGGGTAAGAAGGACAAGTTGAATGGAAAACTTGGAGCATCATTTCTCTCTTCATCTAATGGTGTGTGTGCTTTAGAGGATATAGACGCTGCACAAAGAGAATAACTGAGGATGGTTGGAGGGACTGTGCCCGCGCAGACTGTTCACATCTTTGAACTGCTGGACGAATATTATCGGGGCTCTTGCATTGATTTTGCTGTGATTATTCATCAGGTTTCTGTTTAGGAAACCAAACGTTAAGCTTGAATTATCAATATTTTTGTATTAAAATTGGATCATATGACTGTTTGTGCAATGACTGTAGCAACTAGCTGGCAATCACAGTGAGCTAAAGCCAAAGTGACTTGTTTTCTAAGGAGTTGGTGGAGCCCAAACCAGAGGAGCATATTTGATTCATATTCACCATGTGGCCAGAAACATGACCCCAAATGAATATTAATGTGTGCCTGCTGGATGTGTAATATGGATGAGTTTTGCTAACAATTTTGCCACAACTTTATAAAATGATGATATTGTGACTGTGTGTTCAGCTCGCTGTGGAGTTCTTCTGCCTCCAAGGGGCTAAAATATAATGAATTACTGCATCTCTAACTACTGTTTACATTCAGCGTTTTCCCTTCATTTTAATCACACTGCACTTCATTTGCCATCTTTCCAACCATGATGTCTTCCATTTATTTTCCTGACACCGTAGCCCGAATGTCTAAAGACTCCAAGTGAACGGAGAGATGGAAGAGGTTAGGTGTGAAGTGAGGGAGTGAGAGAGATGGCAGATTTAAACCCCACCTTCCATCCATTGTCTTGGGGAACATACATAAGGTCAAGACAGATGGCGAGCAAGATGGATGAGCTCTCCGCCTTGGTCAGGACCCAATGGGAATGCAGTTTTATCTGCTTTAGAGAAAAAGGCTCAGGGAGAATACTGTACAACAGGCTCCACAACTAAACTGCCAATGTTTTAACAGGATGGAGAAGACAGGAGAAAACTCTTATCAACCTGTTGTTCCGTTTTTAACCATGCTAGCAGTATGGCTCCAGGGATGCCAATGTCTCTCAGTCAGTCGACTGGTTCCCCACTTTGGTCCAGACTGAAATATCTCAACAACTATCATAAAATATTATGCATGGTCCCCAGAGTATATATCCATCGGATGTAGGTGGTCCCTACACTTTTTTCCTCTGGTGACACCATGAAGTTCACTTTAATGGTTCAGAGTGAAATATCACAACATTACTATTGCGTGGATTGCCATGAAATTTGCTACAGATGGTCAAGATTCCTAGGGTGAATCATTCTAATGACTTTGGTGTTGGCAGTGGCGGATAAAATCGTCAGACTATCCGCCACTTTGGCAGACAGGAAAAAAACGCTAGGCATGGGAATAGGGAATCGATTCCCGTTGAGAACCGGTTCTTAGTTGTCCGAGTCCTTGACATCTCATACCTCCCTGACTATCGATTCCTCTTTGATGCTTTCCGACAGTTACGCATGCACAATGACGCTGTTACGGTCCACGTCTGACCGTCCTGTGTATTTGTCTGTTTAACTGTGGTGCAGTATTTCATTCATTCTGTCAATTAAGGCTGGTCAACAGACCCTTTTCAGATTTTTTCACATATAGTACAGTATACTTCACAGTGGAGTGCCATATTACATAAAGTGTCATTTGTTGAATAGCTATAGGTGGTGTTCACACAACATTTTGGAATATGTCAAATAGACAGAAATGTTGTGGAGTTGTGCATGGGCAAAACTTGAAAGCTTTTGAAGCCGTCTGTACGCATTTCACTGACACATGAAACTCCATCAGCGAATGAGTTTTACTGGAATTCTGTCAAAAGTTTTTCAATTTTAAACATTTTTTGAAAGAGTGGGTCACGCTTTTTTTGTGCACTGCACTCTGTCAATCCATGTCACCCATCAACATTCAAATCGTATTGAGAAGATCAGAAAATTGTCAGTTTCTGACGTCTGAGATGGTGATGGAGTGTCTGCCTTGGAGACTCAATAAACGCCACATAAAACTGAAGAATGGAACAAAAAGTGTTAAAGGCCGTCTAGACCTGATCTGTCTTTTTGGCACCTTTCCATCAATCGTGTGCACAAAAATAATTTGATGTCTCACAGGCCCATTTTAGAAAGGTGTACGACTGATGTAACAGATTGAAATAGAATAAGAAACACGTTTGAAGGCACACTTTGGTGGCTGATGACAATGGAGTGATCCTCCAGTTTCAATACCTTTAAAAAACTTCAAAAAATGCAACATTTTAGACTCTTCTTACAAAACTGTATAAAGAAGTCTTAGATGTTTGAAGATGCAAGCTGCACTGGTGTATTTTCATCTTCAAAAGCCCTTTTGATTAACACCTGACGCATTTGTATTTGATATGTAAACACATTTTTTCCTTTCATTCTTTTGTTTTTGAGGAAAGTGTCACCAAAAAATCTGCATGGGATTCAAGAAATGTGTGTGAAACCTCAATTGTTTGCATAGACCCGGCGTAGTGGACATAGACTGTATATAAGAAGTGGAGATAGTCACCGTGACGTCACCCATTTGTTTATAGACTACGGTTTTGAAGCCTCGAGATCTGCATTTTGGCCGTCGCCATCTTGGTTTTTTGCAACCAGAAAAGTGACACGAGAGGGTGGAGCCAAGTACAACCGAATGCTGAATAGGACATTTTTTGGCGACCACAATTTTATGATTAACTTTAATGGACTGAAAACACACTGTGAAAGGGCTAAGACGAAAAGATGGACACCCAAAACCGGACAATGCTGTGGTAGCAACATATCAATCACAAGGTTGCCAAGCCCTAAAGCATTCCCTGCTTTATGGTCTATTTTTCTCTAAATGGGACCATAATTTACTAAATGAACATCATGCTGTATTGAAGAAGGTTTGAAACTAGCAATTGAGACCATAAACTCATGTTTACAATGTTTACTGAGGTAATAAATCAAGTGAGAAGTAGCTTCATTTTCTCATAGACTTCTGTACAATCAGACTTCTTTTTGCAACCAGAGAAGTCGCCCAATGCTGGCTGTTAGAAAGGATGCAAATTTTTAAGGCACTTCCGCATAGGCTTCACTTTTCAGACCCGGAGGTTGCGGATGAAGAATGACGACCATTACCAAACAGCATGGGCATTCAGAATAATACACTTTATATAATTATGCTAAGTACATGCAGATCTTGAAATATCTTAGATTGTAGTTTAAATAACTGAAGTTGCTTCTCAAAGGAAGACCTTTTTCAAAAGTGTAGTGTAGTGTCCAGGAAAAAAAAAAAAAAAAGACAGTATGGTGAGACGGCAAAGCAGTAGATACAATAAAATAAGTAACAGTTTGATGTGAAATAGAAGGGGAACAAAGGGATACACACAAGTGACACCGCCTGTGGGCCGCAGATTGAGGGCAAATCACTTCTGGCTCTGAACGGGACAAACACAATGGAGGAATTATGGGTAATGAACTGCAATGTCACGCAGTCTTTCAGGATGGGATTGGAAATCTGGCCTGATTTCATCATCTTCATTTCACATAAATATTAAATCCATTTATAATGTGCATGATAATAATCACACGTATCAAAGCACTTGCGAGTTTTAATAAAGACTGGACTCCATGAACACTATCTTATTTTCCAATATTGTTCATTGGTAAAAAACTTTTTAAAATCCTCAAGACTTTATCAAGTATCAATCATGTAGCACTCTGCAAGGTTTTTAAAGCTATTTTGCACAATGAAAGAACACAACATTTGACTTTTTATTTCAAATGTTATTTCATCAACAACACTCATTTCCTTTCAGTAAGATGATAAAAACAATAAACTCATTTCCAAAAGGGCATGTAAAGTGCAAAACAAGTAGCCAAGTTCTGCTCTGGGGCATCATAGTTTGGATTACATCTTCCAATCATTTCAAGATCCTTGTAACTTCTTCAGCATTTTGTAGTTTAGTTGTTGTTTAATGCTAGAAGTTCAATCCAGGGGGCAACTGGAGTTCACACCCATCAATGCAACCTCTCTAAATGTGCACCATCTCTCATCCATTTCTAGTGTGTTGACCTTCTCCTTTCCGCTCTTGACTGCGAGACTTGTACATCAAATTTTAAATCAAACCATTTTCCAGTTTCTTTATTCATCAGTTGTGTGGTTCCCAGCTGATGCAGCATTAACAGCGTGGGGATTTGTTAATGGTCTGTGCTTATCTGGAGCTCTAATGCCACTTTCCTTCCAGATCCAAACTTCAGATGATGTTTTCATTTCTTTTTTTTAAACTTAGGATGCATCCTGTTGCAGGGATAGGCCTAGTCTGTGCTTCTGTGGTCTAGTTTTTGTCTCTTTCTGCCAAATTCAGTGGCCAGGTTTGCTGCTGTCTATATGCTACTAACATCTGCTGCTATTACTTGGGCTTATCAGGGTGTTTATTGAAGCTGATTGCAAATCGTTTTGCTCATAATTGGGGGTCTGCTTTCAAGGTTTTATTATTTTTCCACCTTTTTTTTCATTCAGTGTTCATGTAAATGCAGATACCACTGTTCTGTCTGCTACTGTGCCACTGCTCATAGCAGTAAAATGTGCATAAAACACCAAATTTCATAAAACAATAGATCCCATGTAGGCGGACTGCAACACTGTCCACCCATTACTTTCTGAATTAACATATTGATAATGTGTTTGCTGGAACACCAAAACTATGGAGTAGGTTTTGGAGTGTGCTTAGCCACATGAAGCAAACATTACACTGGGGTGCATGTACAGAGAAAGCTTGCAGAACACACACACAAACACACACACACACACACGCTTATATGCTTCCATAGGGCTCGCACACTGAATCGGATATATTGCAGTCATTATCTAATAAAATGTAGGCATTAGAGATGATACATATGAGCTCTTATGTCGCTTTACAAGTGGACACTAGAGAGCAAATAATCACTAACACTACAGCGGGTATCTGCACTGTCTCTTCCTTCCAGTAAGTAAAGTGGAAAATGGATCATTTAATTATTTGCGTCTATGTGTGTGTTGGGGGGTGTATTCATTATTGATATAGTGATATGAGACTAGATATCATCTACGATACAACAGAGTTGTAATTAATAGAATCTAATCTTTACGTAACAGTCGATACAGTATGATCTTCATTTAAGCTAAGAGAGATTGAGCCATGAGAGACCACATAAGGAGCTGCTGATGTGGTAAATATTGCTGGCTGAGATGGAACAGTATCATTTTCCTGAGGGGGGCTTCAGAAACAGATGGTTTCCTGGGCGGAAAGGGTCAGCAGAGCACTTTCTTTGCTCATTTCTTGGCTCTGCCCACGTGCAGATTCTGAGTTGAGAGCAGTTGGTACCCGCTTAGCCGCTTTGCCTTGTGTACAACAGTGCATGCTGTTGTTTGTCCTTGGTGCGAGTGCAGGTTATGACACACACTTATGGCGTACACAAGGACTTTCACAGAGGTGGAGAAGCCACAGACTGATGACAGTGTGCTTTGGTTTCCTCCCATGACAAGAGAGCTGGAAATGAGCGCACCACATTCACAGCTGTGATGTTGATTTACAGGGAAAGAGGACAGGAGCCAACCCTCGGCTCAAGTGTTCCTGCAGAGCATCACATTGCCAAGTGGGTCACCTCACATCTGTAAGGCCGGTGACTTTACCTAAAGACCACAAAGACCACAGGAAATCTGCATTTCCATTTCCTCCAGCAGCAAAGAGGGCCACCATTCTTCTTCTCCTTTTCTGTGTTATATTCCTCCTCCCCACATGCTGGCTTTAGTCATATAATGTCCTTGGGACCGCGCAGAAAATCAAGAGCAAGCTGGCACACTCATAAGCTCATATTGAATGAGTAAAAAGCACATGGCACAGAGTTAAAACAAACACAGAAAGAAGCGTTGAATAAGCGAGAGCCCCACAATACAGGGAGCCAAGGTTGGCACTGAAATCTGTGAGTCAGTGTTTGGGTGTTTATCTTCCACTTCACCAAGAAAATATTTTAGTCAGAAAAAAACACTGATCTGCCAATTTTCACTCTTATTACCCTTTCCCAGACCAATGGTCAAAAACCCACAGATATAAAACGTACAGTGAAGAAGATGAAAGCAGTGAATCATCACATTTGAGAAAGTGGAACCAGCAAATGTTTGGTATTTTTTCTTTGATACGTGACCTTGATACATACCCAGACTGGACCTAGGGGACAGTGGACAACAGTGTGAGGGTATTTTGGCTCAGCCTGTTCGCAGGAAAAGGCGTATAAATGCCACAATACTGCTCAAGGCGTTTAGTGTGCAATAAATACGCCTTTCTTGATGTCCTTGTGTCACTTGTACGGCATGTATTCTGTACTGACTGCAATGAAAACGCATCTGCGTATAAATGTTACGGTAAGAGTCAGGGACGTAGTATCAAAAGCGAGAAAGACCTCTTATGGTTGGCTGGAGGGGAGGTGGATGGGTCCAACAAACACTGGACTTTTAACCAGGAGACCCGTGTTCGAGATCGTTGTTGACCGTTTTTTTGTTTTGTAAGTTATGTTAGTGACGTTTGTCACGTGTTTTTTTATTGACGTTTGTGATGTGTTTTCCATAGTTGTTTCCGTACCTGTTTTACTTAATTTGTGTACTTATTTTAAGCCCAACCATGGCGTTTTTGCCATACCCTAACTAAGTGGTTTTCTTGCCTGAACCTAAGTCACTGCGGACGTTTGCGTGGCGCACAAAGGACACGCAAAAAAATGGCAAAAAAAGGCAAAAATATGTAGTCATGACACACGGAATGTCCGTGTAATGTCGTGGTATTTATACACCTTCCCGTGAGACCGGGTTGTTTGGCTGGACCAGGTGGAGGAGCGGGTGTGTCGGCTTAGTCGGGTGGCCCACAGAACGCCAGGGCCGCGACTTGCTGCCGCTGTGTCCACGGCGAGCCCGAGCATGGACACTGCTTTTCTCCAGCGTAGGTGAAAACCAAACAGAAACGACACCACAGGGTGGGGGGCGGTGGTTCAAAACGCCGTCCTGATCCAGCCAACAGCATTCAAGACTTCTCTCTTCTTTCCTCAGATGCTTTCAGTACTCCTAATACTCCCGGCCACTCGCACAAACCCCAAACTCCCTCATTCAGTCCATTCAATGAATGAAAAACCTCTGAATTAAGTGTGAACAGCGGCCTATACTGTGAGATGTCTGCACCTTAGTGGTTGTTAATGGAAAGTGCGCAGGTTGTTCAGTCACAACATGGCATAAACGATCAATCGATCAGAAGCGTTTCAGCACTACACTACTGTACATGCAGTGGTGGACTGAAGCGTCAAAGACAGCCAAGGAGTGACATACAATAATATTCATCTGTTGGATTCAAAGCCGCTATTCTGCAAGCAGATGGCACACACCCCGGCCTGCTGAAGCACTCAATCACCTCATTAGACAAGTACTTCCATCTAATGTGCTTATAATGGAACACATGGCTAACTTGTTGTAAGGATACGTTCTGCTAGATGTGCTTGCTTTAACACCCAGTTTCCACTCACGGCCGAGTGTCAATGTTTAATTACACATATCTAACTCTCGGATATAATTCAAATATAATTCAATTTGGTGGACCCACGTAAAGCAACAAAGTGTGTGTGCGTGTGTGTGCATCTGAGGGCGAGAGTGTGACAGCGAGGATTAAAAATACGGCTAGTAAGTGAATCATTTAATCCCTGGCTTAGAGACAGCTGGTTCTACGGAGAGTTGCGACACAAACCCCGTCTGCCTGACTGAGGGAGAGGAAAAGAGAGAGACAGAAAGCGAAAGAGAAGGAGGGAGAGATTTAAATTTGGTACCTCTCTCTCTCCTAGATCTTCAACACTAAGTGACCTAGACATGCCTGGTTAATGGAGGCTGCCATTTGTTCAATCCTGTTAAATATGGAGCAGTGAAAGAGGGAAGGATGGAGGCGCTGATGGGGAGTTGGTAATAGAGGGAAAGGCAGCAGTGCTGGAGGTAACGGACGGAGACACTGATGTAATGTAACACATATAATGACTCTTGAGCTGTGCACATAGGGCAGTTTGACCTAGTGGTTACAGAGGTTTAAGGGGACACACGGCATTGCATGTGTCTATGGACATGGACAGATATTAGTCCTGTTTAACATTTTACCTGGTTTAAACTCTACTTATTTGTAGTCACATGAGGTGGCATGTCACTATACTATCAGTACCATGATGGTAAATAGACTGCACTTACTGTACACTGCGTTTCACATTCAATCATGCACACACAGCCACACACCGATGGTGGCGGAGCCCACCATGAAAGGTGCTAGCCAACTCCTTGAGAGCAATTTGGGGCTCAGCATCTTGCTCAAGGACACTTTGACCTACCATCTGAACCACAGGCACCCTGTAACCAGCTGTAGGAGGTTATATCCACTTTCCATTGATGTTTCTGATGTCAATGTGAGACTGACTGAAGACTGATTCTTGCCAAAAACTAAATTTTTACAAGATTACATTTGAACACATCATGATAACGTTAGAATTTACCTTCGCCCAATATTCACTTTTACTGAATAGAGCTAGAATACATCATATGGCAACTCAATTCAACCTCCGTTAATGTTAGCTGTTAACTGCGTTAATTTGCCAAGCAGGACTGTGCTGCCCACTAGCTGCTAACAGCTAATGTTAACCAGCTCTCCTGCATATTTCAACACAGATTTGTTGTTAACAATGTAGCATTATCAGGGGAAAAAATAGTGTGCATCTGGACCATAGACTGTATATAAAGATGGACGACGTGCCTCCACTTCCTCCCGTACAGAAGTGAAGCTAAAGTCATTTGGAGCCATAGTCCGCGCAGTAGTAATCGGGCAGTGAAGCCACGGTATCGAGGTCCTGCCCACACACGGCCCGAACCAATCGCGAGCCAAGCACGGCCGCAGCTTGTCAGTGAGAGAGACTCACAGCAGCCAATCATGATGTCACACCCCCCTTTTTATAGCTCCAAATAACTCATTAAAACCAAACTTATCAGAAAAATGAACACTTGAACATACACCAGGGTGATAAGAACTACCTAAAATGACAGAAACCATCTTTGGGGAAAAATGTATTTGAGGTGTACTTTGACTTTTTAGTTTGACTCATGTTCCATCCGCTAACATGGAGGGGGCGGGACTTACACTATACTGCAGCCAGCCACCAGGGGGCGATCGAGATGTTTTGGCTTCACTTTAGGGAAGCGGTCACGTCGTCCATCTTCATATACAGTCTATGGTCTGGACACGTCAACAGTAGGTTTACTGCATCCTGTCGGATTTTAACGTGTCTATTCCGGTACCTACAGTACAGTAAACCGAGCACCATCTCATTTTCAGAAATGTGGCATCAACTTGGTACCGAAGTATCGGTTCTTGTGACATCCCTAAAGGTAGGTGTGCAAAGGTGTGCAGGATGTAAGCATGAGCCAGTCCAAGTTGTGACAAAAATCAGAAACGATTAATACAAAAAAAAAGAGTCAGAATCAACTGAAGCAACAAAGAAGAAAGAAAAGCTCAGCCTGGCTGCACATTGTGGCAGTGCTATAAACATTACCACCCCAGCTCATGGCACACAATGTATTACATTAAATGTGTTGATTCCAGGTGAAAATGACTACCAAATGTGTACTGGAAACAACACTTTTATAAAGTGCCATTAAGTCACTGCAGGAGAGCCATAACATGTTTCCATGTGGCAGTGGTTAAAGTTTAGTTTGTTTTTTATTGGGGAAACTGACTGGTCTGGACTTTTTCCTCTTTTGCAACAAACATTTAATTATACAATATAATTGTAAATCCTAAAAACATCATTTCCATGATCCTAATGCTGCCAAAATGGATGTGGCTGCATGTCCCTCTTTGCCCTCCCTGACATCATTACATCTGTGTTTGTTTTGAAGACCAAGTAGGAAACAGCCCTTTTCAGCAGTGTGTAAACATTCCGCAGTTATTAAAGAGGACCTATAATGCTTTTGTGCTTTTTTATCTTTTTACTTTACAGTTTTTTTGTGCATGTAAAAGGTCTGCAGTTACAAAGCCCAAAGTCCACGCCATAGGGAGTTACTCTCCCCCACAGAAACACTGCTCCTGAACTGCCTGAAACACCTTGCTTGAAGTCCTGCCTTTCCTTCTGTAACATAGTGATGTCACCAAGTAATACATTTGCATAATACCTGCCTAGCGACTTGTTTGGCACATCCTCAAACAAAGCTAGGAGCAGAGTCCGAAAAGTTTGGTTTGGTTGACCAATCGCAACAGTGTGGGCCAGCTGACCAATCAGAGCAGACTGGGTTTTTTTGCAGGACCTCAAACGGATCATTTCAGACAGAGGGTTTATTTTTGTCATACTGGCTTTGTTGCAGCACCTCTTTTCGGTGCTGCAACAAAGCCAGTATGACAAAAATAAACTGTTTTTTGAACATTAAAGCATGTTAACATGTTCTGGTAGAAACCCAAAATACAAGTATGCACCTGGAAATTTGCCTAATAGGTCCCCTTTAATTTAAAAGTAAAGACTGCAGTTAACATAGTGGCAATAATACATTTATATACAGTATAACTTGCAAACTTGAACACTCCATGTTCTGTAATGCAACATTAGGTAGAAATTGAAAGTAGAATCCATTGTCGAGCTGCTATGTGTGGGTTTATGAATATTGTGCTTGGTGGAGAGCGCAGCACTAACACTACAAAGGTGTCAGTCATCCACAGCTGTCAGAGTGTCGCGGACTTCTGAGGAACATTAGACAAAATTATCCCACCAAATGGCATATTTTATGTTGGCTCCGGAGGTGAGTCACACAGAGTGCACGCAGTAAAAATAAGTCAGCCTTGGTTTAAAGATAAACAAACTGATGGCTTTCGGAGCCAATTAGGACATGCCCCTCTAACTGGAGTTTATTTTAACAGGCAGAAGATTCAGTGGCTTCACTTGGGGAAAAAAGCCCCCGGACCTTCTTTGAAGTTCTTCTCTCTGTGGGCGGTAATGTGGCATGGCACCCGGCCAAAGCCCACAAACACAAGGATTGAATAACGCCTGCCCAGTGTCCCCGCTGTGGCATTCATCCCATATGCCACAATAAAGAAGAAATATGCAAAGTCGATCACATACAGATATGCATACAAATACAAGTATGGCTAGACACACACATGCTTGATTGCCTGACAGATCTGTTCAACTGTCACAAGCCAAGAATAATCTTAACATCTAAAGTGTTTGTCTGAGAGGGTGAATTTGCGAGTGGATTTCATTGTGAGCAAAGTTGTATGTGTGGCAGTCAAAATAAATCCAGTGTATGAAGACAGATGTGCTTCTTTTTTAGGTTTAGTTTTTATTTATAGGTTTATTGGCTCTCGGTGCATTCGTGTGAAGTTATGAGAGATGGTATCTCTGTCGGCACCCAAGTTCAAACAAGCTGCAGGAATATATATGAGTGTATTTCTGGATCTTGTGTGTAATTTATAGGCCCATGGTTTTAGCTATAGGGCCGGAACATGACAACACACACACTGAGCACTGGTGGCAACTGGTCTTAATGCAAAGACACACGCACTAGCCACACAAATTGGCATGCTGGATTTCTGTTCCCTTAAAACCCATGAAATATTCATCCAATATAAAAATGTATCTGCTGGCGTGGGCATGTTGTTCTGGCTACCGTTAAGAAGTTAAATTACAAACCAGGATTGTGAGAGCAATGCTTAAAGCATTATCATTCTGCAAAACAACTAGGATGCTACGGACTGCATCAGAATGCAAACAGTCACAATATTAATTTTTTAACCTGGTGTCGCCATCCACTTTCTGAAGTCCCAGCAGGAACAAAGAGAAGAGCTACATAACTCGTGACCCATTGGTTTTTGTGGACTATGGTTTTGAAACCTCGAGATCGGCATTTTGTCCGTCATCATCTTGGTCTTTGGCCTTCACCATCTTGTTTTTTTGTGACACGAGAGGGTGGAGCTAAGTACAACTGAACCCTGAATGAGACATTTTAAGTGAACCAAAATGTCACAATTAACTTTTATGTACCGAAAACAAACTATGAAAGGGTTAAATTTGTAAAACGTAAACATGGACAACTCCCAGACTGGACAACGCCGTGGTAGTGAGCTGTCAATCACAAGGTAGCTATGCTAAATGGGACCGTAATTTACTAAATGAACATCATGCTGTATTGAAGAAGACTTGAAACTAGTGATTGAGACCATTATCTCATGTTTACAATGTTTGCTGAGGTACTAAATTAAGTGAGAAGTAGGGTCAATTTCTCACAATTGGCCTTCATTTTGCAACCAGAGGAGTCGCCCCTTGCTGGCCATTAGAAAGAATGCAAGTTTAAGGCACTTCCTCACTGGCTTCACTTTTCAGACCCGGAGGTTGCCGCCTCATACCATAATTTCTTTATATCATTACGTCTGCCTCCTGTCAATTCCAGAAAGCCATGTCATGGAGGTCAGATTACTTGGGATCAAAGTTTAAATTAGTACTTCTTCGATCCCATCAAATCTTGTTGAACTTGATTTAACTTTGGCCACAAAGCCACACAGGAAGTCAGGGCAGTTAACTGCACTCAGGAGAGCACATTCAATTCAGTTCATTTTTTTGGGGTGGTCCCTGCTGTTCTGCCTGGAACACTACTGCCCAAATTTCATTAAATTTTATTGCATTGTATGACTACTGCAAACATTACATTTTATTTGAAATTAAATTTTTAATAAGGTTAAGACAATTGTTCTGTACAAAATGGACATCTGAGGGGCAGCTGAGGATTCTCAAACCTATGGCAACAGTGTATAATTGCTACTTTACTTGTTTCTTTTATTTATGTTTTACATTTTTATTTGACTGCTGTAATATTTGGCACTTTGTGTTGTACAAATAAAATAAACCAGCAGCTTGATGAGGATTATTTGTACAGCCACTTAGGGAATATCAGGTGTTTTGACCATCTGGCATTCCCCAAGTTTCCTTTATCCTTTTACTCATGTTGTCTATGCCTACATGACAAAATCATGTCTTACCTTAAACAGTTTTCATATTCACAAAAGAATAAATCTATAAAGTATATAAGAATTTCAGGGATATTTCCAAAATATAGCATGCATATATCTTTTGGATCACTTTGGGAAGTTTGCATTATCTTGGGAAGATTAAAACAGGTCCCCGAATTATCTGGATGCACAATATATGAAGACAATGCCATGTTAAACAGTTATCCTAAGTCTCAGACCTAGTCTGAGTGTCCATATAGCGTTTTCTAAGCGGAAGCGTCTTTTTTTCCCAATTGTTCCCAATGACGAAAGAGCGGATACGGCCGCCTGCAGACAAATCGCTGCGCCCAGTGTCTTTTTTCAGAGTGCTCCAAATCTCTGACTTTTTTGCGCAGCCGCTCAGAGCGCCTCTAGTTGAAGATATCTGAACTTTTCAGGAAGGCGCTGGTGTCGTAACTGTGGATGAAGCGCTCCCCAGAGCAGCGCCCTGCCAGCGCTTTCTGCCAGAAAAGGTCTAGAAGC
Organism: Sebastes fasciatus; assembly: GCF_043250625.1. NCBI lineage: Eukaryota > Metazoa > Chordata > Actinopteri > Perciformes > Sebastidae > Sebastes > Sebastes fasciatus. Next base: position 17,884,320 of record NC_133813.1, read on the forward strand.
AAGACTGCTGCTGTGTGAGCACGACTGCCGAGCAGAAGCAGCCCCACTCCCTCAGTCTCTCTACACCCACACACACAGACAGCGGCAAGGGTTGGTGAGGTGGGGAATTAAATTATTAACATTTCATCATGATTATAGATTTTTTTTCCCTCTGTCAGACAGATTCGGGGCTGGACAAAAAACATTCCTGGCTAAAGCCCCGGAAGCCCCGATGCTGCCGATGCCACTGATAAGTAGTACATATTGTGATACTAGTATAATATGTGAATGCAAAAATAAGCTGTACACATTATGATAATAATGATAGCTTCACTCTGTATTCAAATAATTGACCTTGCTCTGCGTAATGTCGTATTCGAGCCTTTGGTGTGAAAGCAGGGTTCTCTTGAGGCAGGATTTTACAATTCTAGATTGTTACACAATGCCAGCAACAATTTGTTGATCCGTCCCAAAGTTTGCCTGGTAAACAGTAGAATTAGCACAACTCTACACCGTATTTGTCCCAAAGTAATCTAGAGTAGGAAAACAAACCAAAGCCGGCCGCAACGAGGAAGTACAAAACAGCGGAGGGTCCGCGTGGATACGACCTGCACCCTCACATTTTAAATCCAAGGTGGTAAACACTAAACATAAAGTATGGAAACACTTTGGGTTTCACACATTGCCAGGAAAAGCAGAGCTAGACATCACAGCTAAAACTGCACGCTAACTCTGTCATGGACAGGAAACGTATCATATTGCGGTCATGTGCGGTCAAGCCAGCCGTCACTCGCATCTCCGTGGTCAAATTGTCCGACGCTACAACTGTAGAGCACCCATATACTGACATTTATGTTAAAAGCATTCAAATGGCCCCCGATGGAGCTGACCATGGATGTGTAAAGAGAATGGAGCTGACTGCAGAGCTAGAGACGGACTTGGCGAAGTTAGCGGAACTGGCTACGTCCGGTTTTCAAAATAAGGTGTTAACAAGGGGAACTGTATTTACTAACTACATATATGAATATGAGATTGATTGGATTATATTCACCAGATGTTTAAAATATTACATGTCCCTTAAAATTAAAAAGAAATTAACGCTAATTTGTGAGGGAAGTCTTTATTCTTTGATTTTTGGGTTGCTAGAAAACGTTAAATTAATAAATCCTGACAATGACTGATATATTTGACTTCAGGACATCTCTGACTACATACATGCTGGAAATCGAACATTTTTACTGTATTAAATTTTCCAAAGTAATTGTCACTAGAAGTGTATGATTCAACTTTTTCCCATGGTCTAGTATTAAAAAAGTTAACAAATATCGTAATAAATCGTAGTATCGAATCGCAATGCTTAAAAATCACAATAAATATCGAATCGGCACTCAAGTATTGTGATAGTAACAAATCAGGAGATAAGTGAATTGTCCCAGCCCTAAAAAGTACTATTTAATAATCACTGCAAACTCGTCCATAATTTTTCGATAAACGCCGAGTCGAGGTCGGCAACATGAAGGAGATCAAATTTCAGTAGAGGTGGGAAGGGGAAGATGCACACGGTGCACTTTGTGTTTGTTTAATATAAAGTCCACATGTTATTTTGGGGTGATGGGACAAGATATGGCAGAGTTAGTCTAAGAGAAAATTAAAGCTGCGCCATTATGGCAACACAAACAGATGAGTCAACGTGTAAACACTGCAGGAGTAGGTAAGCTCTCATTTATGGGCACTCTCAGTCTCATTATGTTCCACTTCAAGTGTGACATCTAGTGGTAAATTTATTCCAGTCCGGGCCGGTGTTTAGCTTAATATCAAACCGGTTTGAAAATGTTTACATTGATCCAACCCTATAATCTGCCTGGAATTTGCACTTACATTCAAATTTTTAACTGCACGATGTCAAGGTTTTTCCCCCTGAACTCTCTTTCAGGCTGCACTGGGAGATGATGCCACTCTGAATGCAGCCTTACGTTTTGTATGCATGTATGCTGTCTGTCTATGTGATGCCTCATGCATGCTAGTGCGTCTGACAACAACACAAAACACCTCCTATAACTGTCAAACAAACTTCTCATCCCTACAAGGCTTCAAACTTTAGTTCATTTTCACACACAAGCTGTCTCACCCTCCAGCACGCAAAAAACTTCATCATCTCACCTGCTATTGTGCAGCTTCTCCACCCCCCCACCCACCCGCAAAAGGTCAAACTAAAAAAAACAAAGAGGCCAGCATTTTACTTAGAGACCCCAACAACTCCCAGCTGTGAAAAAACGCACACCACTTGGTGACGGAAAGTTATTGTGACACCACTGAAGTGTTATCTGAGAGAAGAAGAAAAAAGAAGTAGGATATGTGTGTGTGTGTGTGTGTGTGTGTGTGTGTGTGTGTGTGTGTGTGTGTGTGTGTGTGTGTGTGTGTGTGTGCTGCACCTGCAGAAAGACACGAGCTGTGTGGATATGTGCCGTTTCATTGGGAAGTGAAGCTGAGAGAGGAACTGCACTGGACCTATAGCAATAAAACCGCTGTAAAGAAACGACTGCCGCGCTGTGGATCAGCCGATTCCTCCACAACCAGACACTAAAACCTGCAGTAGTTGATTTCACAACGCAAAACAGAGTCACACTTCAAGGCTAAAGAATGGAAAGTTAAATTGTAGAAAATGAGGTCCAGAGGGAGTTGGCTTTGCTTTGCCATGTGACACGGCTGTAGCCTGCAAATGAGGTCAAAGTTCAAACACTTGCAATACTTCTGGCCTGGGAATGAAATGGGGCTGCTGTGACATAAAAAAGACCTCCAGATTGACACAGACAGCTTCTCCATGTGTGAATGCACAGGCATGTGAATGGACCAATTTATTGCATGGCCTATCGGTTACTCTTCTATGTCTTCATTCCTGATGCATGCTGGATGCCACGGGGGATAGCGCTGTGTGTGTGTGTGTGTTTTCAACTCACCTCCTGTGGATAAAGCTGTGATGCTATATGGTAATAGGATGTTTGGTTATAGCACACAGCACAGACCAGCTGCATAGCTAAGTGTGAAACTGTATACCAGGAGAATTCTATGTCAGTAGTAGGAGAGAAATCCAAGCGGAGCTCATGTAACACTCATGACAGTGTGGTGGTCGGGGGAACAAATTATTCCAGTTCAATAACTGTTGTTTTTTTACGCTGTCCGTAGAGGGTAAAACAGCACTAAAAAATGCACAGCTGCAATAACATATTTACGTGTAAGTATGTGCACACAGTACGGAAATAGAAAACAACCAGGATACGGTACACCAAGAGAGATTTTAACTTTATGCAGCACCTGTCCAGGTTAAATCATCACGTTCTGTTTTAACCAAACCAAAAAAACTGTTTGAAAAATATTTTCACTCCACTTCCCATGTTTTAAAATATACTTATGGCATTGAAAATCACTGACAGTGACTCAACCATTTTGCATTGTCCAATAGTAAAATACATAACCAGAAATCACACAAAAGAATCATGCAATATGATGAAACTTTACAAAAGTAAAGGGTTGTCAAATTTACGCAAATTCGCTTTAATGCCACTAATTTCTTTAATGCATTGATACAATTTGAGATTTTTACCTTGTAATGGGCTCAATTTTAAAGCCAGAGTGGAGATACTGGTATATCAAACTAGAAAACCTAAGGAATCCATTGGTACCAACCATGTAATACTAGTTTGACACGAAGAAGGCTAAATAACATTCCAAACTTACGCTAAATTTTAGCAAGGAGAAACTGGCCATTTTCAAAGGGGTCCCTTGACCTCAGACCTCAAGATATGTGAATGAAAATGGATTCTATGGGTACCCACGAGTCTCTCCTTTACAGACATGCCCACTTTATGATAATCACATGCAGTTTGGGGCAAGTCATAGTCAAGTCAACACACTGACACATTGACAGCTGTTGTTGCCTGTTGGGCTTGAGTTTGCCATGTTATGATTTGAGCATAAATGTTATTCTAAATGCAGTACCTGTGAGGGTTTCTGGACAATATTTGTCATTGTTTTGTGTTGTTAATTGATTTCCTATAATAAATATAGAAATACATTTGCATAAAGCAAGCATGTTTGCCCTCTCCCATGTTTATAAGATTATTAAATACTTGACAAATCTCCCTTTTTCCCCCATTTTGAACTGATACAAATTTTGCGATTAATCGCGATTAATCATGGACAATCATGTGATTAATTGTGATTAAATAGTTTAATCGATTGGCAGCCCTAATTATAATACGTATTGGCACTTTAACAATCATCAAGCATCTTGTAGGAACCCCCCCTGCTGATTCTTGTCACAGAAAGCCAAACAAAAAAATCTGTAAAGGGCTGCCAAACTATAACCTGACCCTGTCAGATGGTTTATTTCACAGAACCATCTGAGAAGCTGTCATTGAAAATTGTTTGGAATAAGGCAGGCACTTTCAAGAAATACTTGGCAGGTGATTGGATGAACCATCTGTCAATCAAACTAACGAAAGCAAAACTAACTGAAGGCCAAAACCATCGCCTTCAATGCCGTCTTTTGCTCTTCTTTCAATGAAGAAATACACTCCAGTTATGGATATAACTGACGCTATTGCAGCATCTACGCTAACCTCTTTAGCAGCCAAGACAGTCGCCTCTCCATGTTGTCTCACACTATGGTCTCATCGGGGCTCAGGTCTCACACACCTCAGCCAGGCCCGTGGCTGCAGTAGCTCCTCACAGGATACATTGCTTGAAGCCTGACAAGATGGATTTCCGTGTAATATTTGATCCAGAGAGCACGTGATTTCGCAACATCGAGAAAATTCAGCTTCCGTGCAAGGTTAGCCAAACTATAACAATCAAATAATACCAAATTAACCCAAGCAAAAAAGACCAAAACAGCCAAAACTAAACCAACTAAACAACCAATCCGCCAATCAACAAACACAATATATGCATATTAAGCAAGTACATACGCATACTGTAAGTATAGAAAACAAATTATCGGCACCTCAAGCACGAATTCCTCATCTAGGCAAATATGCTTGACAATTGCACAGACGATAACAAAAAGTAAAGATTCAGACCGAGCCTGTGTTCATGAGACGCAGATGGGGAAAGCCAGATAAGGAAGCGAGAAAGCCCCACAGTCCTGGAATATAATGAAAACGTCTTTTATCATGCTGACAAAATCTGATAAGACCACTAGATAGGAGTGGGGAGAAACATAGAAGTCTAGGAAGCATAACTGAGTTTGTGGAGCTACAGGGTTTTTAGTTTACCTCAGCAGTATACTTCAAACAATAGAGAAGCTTTGAGCAAGCACAGTTATAGAGCATCTGGCTGGTTCTGCAGTTATGTAAAAAATGCACCTTCGTTCTAATTTTACATGCATTAAAAATGCAATAAAAGTTGCGATGCACTTCAACAACCCAACTTTAATATCGACAGTAGCTTCTAGCGTGTATACAAGGTAGGGCTAAAACAAAATATCGCGATACCCCTAATGGAAGGCACGTTAAGTTGTCTTTGAAATAATTGGATCCATTAAGCAATTAGTCGGCTAAGGGAAAATAAATCAACTTTCTTTACTTATTTTTAGTAGCTTAGCACTAAAAATGCTCAACATGTATATGTTCCAGCCTCTCTGATGAAAGCATTTGCAGCGTTCCTTTATCTTAGATCATTAAAAACGGAATCCCTTCGTTCAAACAAAATAAGTAAAACAACACCTTAGGCTCTTGGAGTTGCAATGCCCATAAGTACCCTTTTTGTTTTTTTTAAGACACATCACAGTCAGTCTGATTGGATGAAAAATACATTTTGATGATGAAATAATCATTGAAATGCAGCACTAGTAAGTCTCATAAGATTTAATCAGATCAAATAGCTACTATATACCAGAGCTCTCTGATCCTGCATTCACAGAGCTGTCTGAAAAAAACATAAAAATCATAAAAAAGCAATGCGATACATATGCTACCATACGCTTACATCTGTTGGTCTTGTCACTTCTACCTACCGCCTCGCTGCAGACACTCAGCTCTGTCTGCGTTCTCTGTGCACACAGAGGCAGCACAGGCCACTGTGAGCTCCAATTCTGTGCCCATATTAATGCAAAGCGAGACGGGCTGTCAGATCCGAGGGCTTGTTTTGCATCTACAAGTTGTGATAAATGTCAGCATCGGAAATAAAATCAATACACAGTCATAGCTTGTGTTAAATGCTCAGATATCTCAGTGAATTCATGTGAAAGGACAGCCTATTTCCGTATATAATATGTGAATCTCTAGGTGCCTTAAGATTTGATAACAATTCACGGTGCCGCAACTAAAACACACAGCGAAAGCCAACTTGTCCGGGTTGCGGTTAAGGTTGCATGCGTGGGGAAGTCAACATATTCTCCAACAGCGTGATTATTCAAATAGACAAAAACAATGTGTGCTGCTTTGACACTTGGCTCCAGGGTTCTCTGCTTGGCATCAACAACTCCTCCAGCTCCAGGTGGAAGTGTGTAATGTGAATGTTAGTTGTAGTGCCTGCTGAAATATTTGATCTTTCCGTGACCCAGTTTGCATACTGTATGGCTCTTATCCAGCTTCCTATTTTTTTTTTCCCTTTCAATTTGTAAAATCCAGAATGTGTCCATTTGGATTGCTGGAAAATCCAAAATGACAGCTCAGACTCAGCCAGGAAGAAAAAAACGTCTGGGAGTTGGTTTTGGAGTTGGCTTAAATTTGATTTCAGTCAAAAACCCATCAGTGTTGAGAAACAGGAGCAGAGTGTGATTAGTTTCTGAATAGGTTTGGTCCAAAAAATGACAACAAAAGAAATAACAATGAATGTATCTGAATAGTTTATATTATAAGCTGAATCAGACCGTATTTATAATGCCTACGCACAGAGTGATGTTTTTGTCAGTGAGGACAATAAAGTCTTTGGAAGCGCCATGGGACACTTATCAGGGTCAGTTAATTAAACTAAACAAGATCAATGGCGGTCCCTAATTAATGTCGCATTCATTACATCATATCAGCTAAATGTGACTTCCTCGTGGCGTATTAAACTAAATGGACAGACTGAGGAGAGTGGTCGGCTGTTTGCCCTGCCGCCAATGCTTAATGGGCAGCTCTTTGAATGAGGAGTTTTCTGCACCGATGCACAAATCAATCAAAACAGAATCACAACGAAGAATCTCTTATTTTCCCCCACTCCTAGAAATATGCAACTCAGAGGAGTGTTACTCCAATCCGAGACCAGTCCAAGAACTTCTGTTTTTCAGTCATGGTCCTGAACATTGATGTGATTTCTACTTCGTTTGAGTTTACAGTACTTGGAGAAACTGTCTGAACACTAAATAACTTGTTCTTTTGTGGACGATATGTAATTAGTTTAATTGTCACTTAGGGAGAGGCATACTGAGAAATAACTCTTTTTGTTTGTCTCCCATGGGCTGGAGAGAGGGGAAAAAAACACACTGCAAATACCTAATTAGGCAATGAATAATTGCTGAGTTAATGGCCACCTCAAGATACAATCTTGAATGGAACAGTCACTCTCCAAATTAATGGGGCTGTGTTTTGTTGCGGTGGGACAAAGTGAATCTGCTCTCAGAAGCAAAGTCTGATTCTTTTATGCCTTAGTGCTTATTGCATCCAAGCGTTTTATCATAATTCTAATAAACAGCAGGGTTTCCGCCAGAGAAGCTGTTGGGCCCAGCAGCCAAGTGTCTTTTTTTTCCCTTTTTTTTTTTAAACTTGCTTCCCCGGCTTATCACTGAAATGAGACTAGCTCCACTTGAAAAGGTCAGCCCACCTTAAGCCGACCTGAGCCGGAGTTCTCCCTAACTTCGGGCAACATATCCTCATACAGCGGTTCATATGAGCTCTTATGAAAAGTTATTCCTAATTTTTCGTGCGTTTTCCTATTAATGTACAGCAATATGTGACGAATGTGTGAATTTCCGTTCCAGTTTTTTCACAATAAAGCTACTTAGGTTTAGGAAAAAGATCATGGTTTGGGTTAAAATAACTCTTCTGCATACTGGGGTCCATAAACAGTCTTGGAATTGCATAAATTAGGTATCACTGTAAAGCTGAGACTGCTGTGGATCCAATGAACCCAATAGTATTCATGTGTGATGATGTCAGTGCCCATAGTAGCCATTTCATTGTAGTGAGACCATTTTTTGAAACTTGACCTCTCTGTATAAAATGACGTGTGGTGACCTCTAGGATAATCACAGCCTCATGAAACTTTACAACCACAAACTAGAGACCTAGGGCATTCAGAGGATGGATGGCTTTCCTAGCTAGATTGACAATAAGGGGGTTTCTGAGCAGAGCAGTTTCCAGAACATGCAGAAGTGCTCATCATCCAATCGCCGAAAAATGCAATTCTTGCTGAAATCTCAAAATGTCAAAAGTTTTTGATGCCAAATGACAGCATGGCTTTTTCTATGGTGTTCCTCAAGGTCTTGGTATCTTAATGTGGTATTTTGGAGGGATTATTGATCATTTTTATCAATTCGCGAATGGGCTGCATCTCAAATTAATCTTTAGGTTCCCAGCTTTCAGATGATGTACACCACTTCTATGTGACATATGCTGTTGACTAGTTATCTACCCCTGGACATCCCCTGTCCCCCACCCCTACCCCTCTAAAAAAAGAGGTCGGAATGGTGAGGGGTGAAAGGAGTTTGCTACTTTTATAAAACATTTTAGTTTTAAAAAACATCTTAAAAATACTGTACATAATTCCTCGATGCTTAGGCCTGGCGGGAAGTCAACTTAGGGCCGGCGGGGCGCCGTGCTTGCAATACACCGGCGAAAACCCTGAAAGACATTACTGACAGACATTGGCCGAACACCCAACGCCTCCCCGTTGTGCAATTTGTCTCTCTGTCTGTCCTCTTTCTTCATTTCACTTAGATATACAGACAACATTTTGAGAGCATACAGTACTGAAATTTAATTCCAAAGCACACATCAAGCGCTCCCTCAGAAAGTGTTTTTTTTTTCATTTTTTCCCCCCTTTTTTTGCACAAACTGCTGTCCTTGACTTTGATATGGAAGAAACTAAAAGCCAGCAGTGCCCATCACTCCTGTGCCAATGTCAGCGATGAAAATCAGTATGCATCTTGCTCCGGAGAAGCAACAGTTTTTTTTTTTTAAATCCTCGCACGCATACTAACGCGCATACGTACTGTATTCACTACAATTCTGCCAGTTTCAGAAGGAAAACGTCAGAGGAGTTCTGTTGTTGCTTTGGGGTTTCCTCCAGTTCAGTCGGCGGGCCTCTGGCGGGCCTTATTTTAACTTGTACTTAACATGCAAGCAGCGCAACTCCAGAAACAACCATAATTACAAGATCTGGTCAGTCCTTTGAATAGCTTTGGAAACCAAAACCTTGATCGGGTATATGAGTGGAAGGGGTCGGGATGCCTCAGTTAAAATAGGACGGCCACATGGAGTTGATTTGGGGTTTTCTACATGGGGAGCCTCAGAGAGAGAGAGTGCCAGCTTGCTTCTAACCAACAGTTACAGTAAGTCATGAAAGCAGTAGGAGCCAACGGGAGAGAGAATCAAATGCAGGAGGAAAACAGTAATTCCTGCTCAACTGCTTACACAATATGGTCCATTACTTCTGTAAACTCACCTACTCTGACATTTTGCTTGTGCCAAAACTCTGCGTGCAAACAAAAGCAGAAATGTGCACGCACATTATTTTTTGTTGTCAGAATTGTAAAGCCATGCATATGCATTGTTCTGTTTCATGTATCTCACTCATTGGGAAACTGCGCGTTCGTGCACAAGCCTGATGTCCACTCTGCACAGTTAGCCATAGATGGATGTACAAGCCCTCAATCGACTGTTTGCATATAAAATGCCTCTATGTGCTCCTACAGTCTCTCAGTGAAATGCAATTTCACTGAATTGCATAATCAGTAGATGCATTTAAATAAATAAAAGAACATTTTTAATGTGGTTAAAGTAAATCATTATGCATTTATCTATAAGTTATTATGAGTTCGGGTTCGGGTTAATTATAGGTTCGTGCGGCATCTGTTATCCACAGCTGCTTTAAGCTGTTTGACAACCTTCTTCTTCAGTTCATTAAATCCCTGCAGCCCATCTGAAGTCAGCAGGACAGATATACGTGATAAATCTACAGCCTCCGACTGTGCCACAGTGCCATTATCCACGACCGTTTACTCTGATTAAATCGCATGCAAACGACACCAGGCTGCCACTAAATAACCACACGTGTCTCTTGCAACTCTGTATTCTGCCTGTTTATGCAGCAGACATTGGATCAATTCTGTACATTGCTTTGTTTTCCCCCTAAGAGTGCCGTTTTAATCTTTGTTTTTTTAATGAATTGCGGTGCAAACGCTGCTCTGTCACATCAAGTACGATATGATGTGAACCTTTAAGATGTGAGATACAGTATAACTGAAATAGCGTCAGATTGATGCTATCGAATAATTGTCAACACTAACCTATTTGTGCAATATTTATTTCTGTAGCCTTTTTTTTTACACATTGTGCTGCTGTGCTTGGAGGCGCCCACACAGTCCATGTGCCCAAGACCCAGTTGTTGGTTTTGCATGATTATAGGGCCCATAGTGTCATTAAGTCTTTAATCCATCACACATGCACCTGTAAGATATCATTGGATCGTGCTGCTTCTCAGTTGACGTCATCAAATGTCATAAAGGGGATGATTTTGTCTCTAGCAGACTCGAATTAGAGTCCAATGCTTCACACAACCGAATCTCACGTCAAGGCGTATAAATAGCACGACATTACATTGACATTCCGCATGTCATGCAAACGCATTTTAGGCTTTTTTGCGTGTCATTCGTATGCCACTTTTCGTTTGTTATTTGTACGTCACGCAGCAAAACTACTGTAACGTCCGCAGTTAGGTTTAGGCAACAAAACCACTTAGTTAGGTTTAGGAAAAACGTCATGATTCGGCTTAAAATAAGTAGTAAATTAGGTAAAATAAGCATGGAAACAATATAATATAAATACGGAAAACATGTCACAAATGTCTCTAAAAAACACGTCACAAACATTGCTAAAGTAATTTACAAAACAAAACACCAGCTTCCTGGTTGAAAGTCCTGTGTTTGTTGGACACATCCACCTCCCCACCCACCCGCCCGCCACAAGTAGTCAATATCACTTTTTATTCTACGTAATTAGCTCTAAGCGTAGCATATTTACGCAGATGCATTTACTGTATACTACAGTCAGTACAAACCAAATGGCGTACAAATGATACAACAAAAGAAAGAAACAACGTTCTTATTGCACGCTAAATGCCTTGCATATTATGATGGCATTCATACGCCTTTTCGTGTGACCAGGCTGCTTCACAAAAAGGAATAAAATGAGAAGCAGATACACACAGGGAACTGATGAAGGAAAAATGCAATTTTTGAAATACCAGTTTAGGGATGGGACATGGTTTTTATGTGTACAAGTCCTTCATACATCTGACTTCTGTTGCTTACCAAACAAATGACCTTTGCCCCATAACTGCTGATGGTTCTTCAGAGTATGTGGCGAAAAAGGCTTACAAGTCTTTACAATCCTATTTTATTCTACTCATGAGTCAACCTGAGGATTGCCTACAGTAAATCAAGTTCTGAATTCATGCTGTCAAACGTTATCCGGACATCGATGCGTTGTCATTATCTGGAAGCGTCACGGAGAAGTATTGCAGCTGCCACGCATCAGTGCCGAACCGCCATGCTACAGTGGCAGCCAATGAGGTGTCAGGGCTCTTGAGGCCCCTTGTTGAATTGGTTTCTGAGGAAGTCGTAAACTCCTCAGTAACGCTGACACTCTCCTCAGAAACTTGCATGTCTCTGGAGAACTTTTATGCTTAACAAGGCTGAGGTGACAGATTGGATGGGAGCAGGTTGAAGGACTGGGAAGCTGAGAATGTGCTGTGTATTACATGCTGAACATTCGCTCTCCGTCAATCTTTTTTGGAGAAAATACGCTCTCTCTCTCCAGCATTCAAGTCCTCTCCCACATGACATTGTTTCCTGAAATAAGCTCCTCGCCCTGAATTTGAGTCCCACGATGCATTTCTACAGACAGAAGGTCACACGGCTTGATGGAAGTGGGACAGTGGTGCTAAAAGTATCCTAATGATCCAGGCTGAGGGTGTGATAACAGATTTACACCAGAATGAAAATGTGGTTTCCTGCATACCTTAACATCCACTTAGCTAATAAATCAATGAATCACTATCTTACAGGTATAATATCCATAATCCAAAGACATGTTCTTGGCTGAAACATCTTCCTCTTCTCTTAACACATGCTCTTGCTTATTTGTCACTTAATATTTCAGCGCAGAAATCCTTCCGTCGAGGGAAAGCATCCCTCGACTGTCAGTGCCATCCCATTTTCTTTTGGAGTCTCCTCTCTCCCTGAGCCTCTGGGTGTAATCAGAAGAGCCCAGGATGCGCTGGTAGAAAGAAAAAGCCTCCTACGTGAAGTGCAGGAGTAAGATGGAAGGAAAGAGACAGAGAGTGAAGGGACTGTGTCATTCTAAGGAATGTACACAATTTTCAGGCAAACACTGTACTAATGAGGGTAGTCGTACTGTTGGCGGCCCAGAGAAATGGGGCTTGGAAATGAAATGATTTCCCTATTATACCCTTCAGAACAAAAACTGAATTATTAAATGAACATTTTCCATCTTGAACAAAAAAAATCCTGAACCGTTGTCGGGGGTGGAGGATGGAGGATTAATGCTACTTGAAGAGTCGGGTTTCAAACAGCAGAGAGTGAGGGGATATTCTTCCAGCTATGGGATTTTATTTTGGTGCTGAATGCATTTTGAGTCATTGTTATGGCTCTCTTAAGAGCACCAATGACCTAATTACTGTACATATTATGGGTATTAGTGAGCCCTATCTTTCCAGCAACCTTGCAATTTTCAACTGTGCAAAAAATAACCCAAAGGGATTGTAAACAGCAGAAGAATTTTATCAGGAAAGCGACTACAAATTGAGGAATTTGGGGGTTGGAATAATCACAGAAAAGCATCCTAGTGGGACTATTTTTAAACCCCATCTTCCCACATAGTCCTGAAAACAATTTGTTTATTAATTTATTTATTAAGAACTCATAATTTTGATATGTAGCCGGTGAATGAGTGAGTGGCGGAGATATGGGAGCAGAAGGGGGGGGCTACCGCTCCAGAGGAATTGCTGCCAGATGGTGTTCTCATTGAAGAAATTAAACAGCAAAATGAGAGTGAGAAATGGACTGGCAGGTTAGTGGTTGTCCTTCCAAGCGCACACACACACACACACACACACACACACTTGCAGTCTTGAGGGTTTGTGTGGATCATTGGCTTCTTTAATGTATGAAATTCCACAGGTGGCTGAATATACAGTAATTTGGGTAATTTATCAGCTGCTAATCTGCTCAGCTCGCTCTCGCTTATCAAAAGGGAAGCCCCGAACGTTCAGGTGAATTGCTCCATTGGGGAGCTTGGCAGTTCTGTTTCAGTGAAGGAAATACTCCTCGCGAGGAACATAATACGATGAGCAGAAAACACAGAGCGCATTACGGTGCGTTTTTTAGTTGTTATGACTCAGTTCCCTCAAGTGCTGAAATTGCAAATTGGTGCTAACGCAGCGATATATAACAACCTGGGTAGCAGCAATGCTATAAAGTGAATCTCTGATCTGTGCTGCCGGTTCTGTTACTTAAGGACTGTGTTGTGAAGACACACACCGTACATAAGATTCACAAACTAAATGCCACGTGATGGAGCATCGCTGTAATGAAGCGGAATGGGACTGGATAGAAGCAAAGATTTGAGATCGGAGGATTGTTTTGTGGTTTGTTTTTGGTGTTTCGTGTCCTGAGTGAATAGCAGTTACGATCAGACACACGGAAAGAATGATGTGTGCAATCATCCGATCATATCTGCAGTTTACAGCCCTTCCAGTGGCGCAGAATGATGCTCTCCGTGTGTCCTCTGGCTCCCTGCTGCACCGCGGTGACGAGAAATCAGTCATTGGCCCAAGTACTCATCATCGGAGCCGTCTACGCTGATACTTTCTCTCTGTCTTTCATGATGAACTAGGAGCTGTAGTTAGATTATATTGTCTAGATAAATTGTCTTTGCTTTCAGTGATCAAACATGAGAATTGTAGTTTTTACGACGAATAAAGCAGGAAAACTCTTTATCTCTCACGTAACTGATAACAGCGTATGTCTAAATTACATTATCCCCACTTTATCAGGTTTATCCTCTTCCAAAACTTCACACATGCTTCCCCCACTAACAGGGCTTGTCAGCGTGTGGTACGATCACTTATTTTATTGCAGGGTCTGAAATAAGCACCAGCCACTCGCCAAATGCGGGTAAATTGTTGTCAGTGGTGGATAAAATCGTTAGACTATCCGCCATTTTGGCAGGAAGGGAAAACGCTCGGGATGGGAATAGTTACTAGGGTTCCTAGTTGTCAGATTCCTTGGCATCTCATGCCTTCGTGACTATCGATTCTTCTTCCTGATGCTTTCCAACAGTTACACATGCACAATGACGTAACGCCACACTACCACTGTATCATGTTTCAGTTTGTTTCGGACCGGAGACAAAAAAAGCGCTGAAAAGCATGGCGCTACTACTACTAAACCTTAGCGGCACACCTTATTGTTTCCCTGATAATTCTACACTGTGAACAACAAATCCGTGTTGAAATCGGCAGGAGGAGAGTTAGTAACGTTACCTGTTAGAAGTCAGTGGGCAACAGTCCTGCTTGGCTAAATAACGGAGCTACTAACGTTAATGGATCTTCGATTGAGTTACATTATGAGGCATTCAAGCTCTGCTCAGTAAAAACGTTATCATGATGTGTTCAAATGTAATCTCGTAAATTTTAGTTTTTGGCAAGAAACTTGAATAAATCCCGTTGTTTGATGGATATGTTTTAACAGCAATATGAAATAGATATTAGAGAGGGAATTATGAGCTGTTGAACTTCCTAACACTAGCTCTAAGCGGCTTATATTATATCATTAAAACTAATTATATTTTTAACTAATTGATGCCAAGATTTTTTTAATCAAAGCAAATATTTAAATAAAAATACAATCATTAATTTCCTAATCATTTGAATTGTGTTTTATGCAAATAACCACTAGAGATGTCAATAAGAAAGTACAGTACAGTACTGTGTACAGTACACCCCCTTCCCCGAAAAAAATAGGCCTCCCCCAGAAGCTACGGTGTAATTAAAAACCTGTAATTTACCATGCACATGTTTTTTGTGTAAATATATTGAATATTGAATGACACAACATCTAAAATGTTATTCCTTCATTTAGCGCACATATTTCAAAAGTGGCAGATACAATTTCTGAGTGGCAGACAAAAAAAAATACTAGTGGCAGGCAAGAAAAAAATTTAATTTCAGACTCTGTTTTAGTATAATAGTTTCTTACGACTATGACCTTTTGCTCTTTCCTGCCCCTGATCTTCAGAGTGAGGGAGTCACATGTGGCCTCTAAACAGCAGGTGACCATCCCCATGGTGCTTCTACAAAGACATCCTATTCCTGTGCCTTCTCTTGAGGACACAAGAAAGAGTCTGTGTTCCAGCTATTTCTTCAGCTACCCCAAAAAAAAATAGAAATATGACGGCCTGTCCTGGATCTGCAGGCACAGTTCAAAGATCATTCCACCTGCAAGTGCTAAGTTACTCATAAGAAGTGGTCAAGCTGGGTTCAAAACGATAAACTTGAAAGGCACTTTCATGTCTTTGTGGTTTCTGGGCACAGGAAGTTCCTACATTTTGCTTTTTAGGGTGGACCGTAAGAGTACAGCAAGTAACTTCTTCTCAGATGCTCCCATTTTTCAAAGTGTGTGGACACAGTGAGAAATATGCTGCGGTGCTGGGGAATGCGTGTCTTCTTCTACCTAGACCGAGGTTTTCAAAGTCTGAGACAAAGACAAAGTCAAAGCTTGGAAAAAGGCGCCCTCTCACTCCTTTTTAGTGTACTCTCTTGGTTTCGCTCAATTCCTGGATGGCTATGGGATTAGGATTATGTTATTTGATCCCACAGACACTAAATATTTGAGCCAAGATATCTTAATATTGCTGTTTGACCACAGACTGTATATAAGAAACCGACGTAGTCGCCGTTATGTCCCCCATTGGCTTGTGGACTACGGTCTTGAAGACTCAAGTTCGACATTTTGGTCGTCGCCATCTTGGTTTTTTGCAACCACAAGTGACACGAGAGGGTGGAGCTAAGTACAACCGAACGCTGAATAAAACATTTTTAGGCAACCAAAATGTTAAAGGTGCTATTGATGACATTGATAGCATTCAGCCACTAGATTTTGTATTCTCTTTCTCTCGTTCCATTGCAATCACTTCACAACAAGTCGTTTCCAGGCACTTATCTCAGCAATTTATCCGTTTTTCCACACTAACTGACGACCCAGAGAAACCATGTGATACCAATGTCGTTATACTATTGGCTCACAAGACTTGTTAGAAGTGGGAACCAAACATCAGATATCTTCCACAGATACATTTTGAAATGATCAATGATCAATTCACAGTTCACAATTCATATTTTTTTTTCAGGAAGAGCCATACTTTTATTCGGCATCTTTCTAAAAGCTCGGTGGATGTATGATTTTTTTTTTAAATATTTGCCTACATCAAAATGCTATCAATAAGACCTTTAATATTAACTTTAATGAACTGAAAATACACTGTGGGGTTAAAGGGTTAAAGTTGTAACATGAAAACATGGACAACACCCAGAGTGGACAACGCAGTGGTAGCGACCGGTCAATCACAAGGTAGCCGCGCCCTAAAGCATACCCTGCTCTTTGGTTTATTTGACTCCAAATGGGACCATAATTTACTAGATGAACATCATGCTGTATTGAAGAAGACTTGAAACTAGCGATTGAGACCATAAACTCATGTTTACAATGTTTACCGTGGTAATAAATCAAGTAAGAAGTAGGGTCATTTTCTCATAGACTTCTATACAATACGACTTCTTTTTGCAACCAGAGGAGTCGCCCCCTGCTGGCTATTAGAGAGAATGCAGGTTTAAGGCACTTCCGTATTGGCTTCACTTTCCAGATCCAGCGGTTGCCCACTGTGTATGACATAACTTCGGAATATACCAAATACATAAAAAAGGTATGTCCTAAGGCATTTCTTAGTTTCTGACTGGGAAAGTGGGAACAACAGTAAAATTCCTCAAAACTACTGTATCTCTGAACTGTCTCTTTTATACCTCACACATGTTTAGGCTATCCTATAAGATCTTCTTTTGGTAGCTAACAATAAATGTAATATATCTTTTTCACTTCCATTCACTGAGCCTGCCCTGAAACTGTTTGGAGCCCCCCTGGGGATGCCCGCCTCACTTCTGAAAACCTCTGACCTAGACAAATGATCATCTCATCTTCTAAAAGAAAGAAACTACAGACACATCAAAGCCACCATGCAAGCCTATAGGGTGTGAGTGTTTGATACAAAAAAATAGCGATTTTAGTATCACTTTACGACAATGGAGTCTTCAAACTGAAAATCTTCTTTTAAAAATAGATGTACTAAAAAGTCAATATTTTTTCTATGCATTGGCACAAAGATTGGCTCAAATCCTACACATATAGGGGCTTTTAGCAGATGATGTAGATTAGGCTATTTTTAGTTTAAAAGTCAAAGTAATGTTCTGTACCTGCCAAATTTATATCCAAAGTGAGAAATGATTATTTGAAAGGGTTTCCTCAGCAGAAATAAAATGAGAAAAGAGGCTCAACATCCAGGAAACTGCTAATGCATGAACCGTGTGACCTCCACCAAGAGGCATATTTAGTGCCTCTAAGTCCATAGAACAAAATGTGGACATTTTTAGGTCTGTATCCATCATCGGACTGGCACTGTTGCTTTGCATTCACTGGCACATGAAGCAAGGCAGAGCATCCAAGACACCGCAACAAGAGTAATGGCCCTCAGACTACAGGCTGCACGGAGACTGCAGTACCACTTTGGACTGAGTGTATCGTATAGCTCTATCTAAGCTTCCACGTTGAGTATTATTTTCTCTGCCGTGGCAAATGGAGGAAAACTGCTATGTTTGTAGTGTCATAGTTCATCCAATTTTCCAGAAAAGAAATAAAAAGTTTGTGCAAGAATTACTGTGCAAAACTTTATACAGCAGAAAAACCTGTTATCTTTACCCAGGATGATGCGTCAGCCAAAGCGGATTCATGTACTTTCAAAACTGTGTTTTTGAAATAACACCTTTTTTGGGGGAGTATTGTTTAGTAAAATTAACAATTAAAGTAAATTATGCTTATTTTCAGGTGCATACTTGTATTCCAGGTTTCTACTAGAGCATGTTTACATGCTTTAATATTCAAAATATGCTTTATTTTTCTTATATCGGCTGTGCTGCAGCACTTCTTTTTACCCTCTGTCTGAAACGCTGTGTTTGAGCTCCGGCCCCCACCCTCTTGACAAGCCCACACTGTTGTGATTGGTCAACCGAACCAAACTCTTTGGACTCCACTCCAGCTCCGCTCTAACTAGCTTTGTTCGAAGGCGTGCCAAACTAGCCGCTAGGCAGGTATTATGCAAATGTGTTACTTGGTGACATCACCATGTTACGGAAGAAAAGGCGGGGACATCAAGCAAGGCAGTTCAGGAGCAGTGTTTCTGTGAGGGAGAGTAACTCCCTTTGGCGTGGACTTTGAGCTTTGTAACTTTGCAAACCTCTTATATACACAAATAACTACGGAACACACTAAAGGAAAGGGAATAAGCACAAAAGCATAATAGTTCTCTTTAAAGAAAAAAGTTACCAGTGGACTATTATAATCATTGGCTGCAGGACATTGACATTGATTAACTGTCCACGGATTGTCCGTCACAGATCCGACCAAGTACAGACAGACACATTTTCACTTAAACACTTAATGATAGTCCTCAACTTTACCCCTCTGCTTTGCTTCAGTGCTAAACATCTCAGAGTGAAAGAGATGCAAAGAAACTAAGAGAAATAAATAAGAGAGGGTAACCTGACAGATACACAAAAGAAAACAAAATAATTTTTCACTGATAGAAAATGAGTTGATTCGAGGGCTGTCAAAGTTAACACGATAATAACGCGTAGACGCAAAATTGTTTTAATGGCACTAATTTCTTTAACGCATTAATGCAACGAAAGATTTTTAGGTTGTAGCGGGCTCAGTTTTAAAGCTAGAGAGAAAAACTGGAAAACAAAACAAGACAGGTAGTCCAAGGGTAGCAGGGCTATTCTGTTAATGTAGAAGCCTGTTTCAAGGCTTTGGTTGTTTGTGAACACAGCTACACAGCAAGGGAAGCAGTGTGCACATGGTCATGATGAAAACTCTGCCAGGTGTGGCCAAACTGACCTTTTGGAAAACCAGAACAAAATCGATTCAGAGCGAAGGTGCAACGGACCGTGTCCAGGTGTCAAGGTTGTTGGCATCCTGCCTCAGCAATGAGAAAACGAGGGTTTGTAATGTAAACTTACTGTCTGGGCGTATTGTTGTATGTGCTTTTTTTCCCTCTCATTCTTGGATTATGTAACTTCTGTACAAACTTAGCCTGCATACTATTTGTTTAACATTGAAATCATCTTTATCTCGCACGAACATACAGTCTAAACTAGATCAAAAATGATGGCCCATGCAATCTCACAACCAAGCCAAAAAAGGAAAGGTACACCGCCTCAAAGTGGACGAAGAAAAAAAAACGTGAAGCAAAAAATAAGTAAAGAAATAGAAACTGATCTATTTCGGTGCTCTTGTTCTATAGTCTTTGTTAAGAAAAAACATAATCCCCAAGCGTGGGGTTTCAGAAAGAAAAGCTTGAGTGCTGAGAGGAAGCGAGACAGAAGTTGGGATGAGCAGCAACAAAAGCTGACGAGTGAAATTGACGAGTGAAATTGTAGAAAAATGGATGAAATTACGAAGATGATAATCAGCTTTTACAAGCCAAGAACTACAACCTTTTCAAAGGAAATTTGGAATAATGACATATTTTACATACAGCTACAGTATCCGGATACTACAGTATCTGGATAAAGGGCAAGAATACACACACACACATACAGTATAAACATACACACATCAGTCCATTTGCAGGTGCCTTGCTCCCTTAAACTCAGTCTTGACTGTGGGACTGTGATGATGATGAGTTGGTGTATAGCTTCCTCCATTACTCATGCAAAACATATACATGAAAATATAAGATAATTAAATATTTGGGTTGATCTTTTATAAGTGAATAGCCTCTTCATCAACAGTGCCTGCTTCAAGGGATTGGTTTAGCTCCAATCCACTGACCATCCACCAGACTCCAGTATGAAATCCTCTATTTTAAACACTGAACTTCTGGTCTTTCATAGACATGATTGAGGAAAAAACCCTGATAAATTGACCTATAATGTCTCATGGGTTTATTCTGTCCCATGCAGAGAGCTCCAGTTATCTTATTAGCACAGGATATTTACTGTCAATACTTGAGGAAAGAAAGAGATCGATACAACACCAAGGGTAATCTCTGCACATACATGTACAGGCAGTTTGGCAAACATGATTTGGGACTGTGATGATGATGAGTTGGTGTAGCTTCCTCCATTACTCATGCAAAACATATAGATGAAAATATAAGATAATAATATCACTGTTAATTAAATATTTGGGTTGATCTGTTAGCCTCTTCATCTATGGTGCCTGTTTCAAGGGATTGGTTTCGCTCCAATCCACTGACCATCCACCAGACTCCAGTATGAAATCCTCTATTTTAAGAACTGAACTTCTGGTCTTTCATAGACATGATTGAGGGAACAAAACAGAATGATAAATTGACCTATAATGTCTCATGGGTTTTTTCTGTCCCATGCAGAGAGCTCCAGTTTTCTTATTAGCACAGGATATTTACTGTCAGTACTTCGAAAAGAGGTCGATACGACACCAAAGGCTAATCCCTGCACATACATGTACAGGTAGTTTGGCAAACATGATTTGGGACTGTGATGATGATGATGATGAGTTGGTGTATAGCTTCCTCCATTACTTATGCAAAACATGTACATGAAAATATAAGATAATATATCACTGTTAATTAAATATCTTCATCAATGGTGCCTGTTTCAAGGGATTGGTTTCGCTCCAATCCACTGACCATCCACCAGACTCCAGTATGAAATCCTCTATTTTAAAACACTGAAACTTGGCTTCTGGTCTTTCATAGACATGATTGAGGGAACAAAACAGAATGATAAAGTGACCTATAATGTCTCGTGGGTTTATTCTGTCCCATGCAGAGAGCTCCGGTTATCTTATTAGCACAGGATATTTACTGTCACTACTTGAAAAAGAGGTCGAAACAACACCAAGGGCTAATCCCTGCACATACATGTACAGGCAGATTGGCAAACATGATTTGGGACTGTGATGATGATGAGTTGGTGTAGCTTCCTCCATTACTCACTGTTAATCAAATATCTGTTATAAGTCAATAGCCTCTTCCATCAATGGTGCCTGTTTCAAGGGATTGGTTTAGCTCCAATCCACTGACCATCCACCAGACTCCAGTATGAAATCCTCTATTTTAAACACTGAATTAAACACTTCTGGTCTTTCATAGACATGATTGAGGGGAAAAAAGCCCTGATAAATGTACCTATAATGTCTCATAATGTCTTTATTCTGTCCCAACAGAGAGCTCCAGTTATCTTATTAGCACAGGATATTTGTAGTACTTGTAGTACAGTACTTGGAAAGAGGTCGATACAACACCCAGGCCGATCCCTGCACATACATGTATTTATTACATGCATTTTTGCAATAGGGTGATTCCTGTTAAGATAAAATAAAGTTCACATTTTTGATTTTTGCATCATGCAGTGTGCACCGCCACTCTGCCTCATGCATTGAGCTGCAGAGGAGGTGTTAACATTCAGAGCAAGTATCCGGTGAAGAAGACAGCACTTGGCTGTTTCCTCCTGGACGATCAAGAGTATAGCCAAAGTAGGAAGGAGAGGAAAACCCCACACGGCCCCATGCACACTATAGTAGGGGATGATAGAGAACAACACATTCACTGCTGCTAGCAAGTAGAAAAACTTCCCCCTTTTCTCTCTAAGTAGGTAGGAAAAAAAGGTGTAAAACTTACCACCCCGGTGTCCAGCTGCTCGGTAGTCTGAGACGGAGCCGCTCCAGTCAGAGGTAAAAACCACAAGATCTGCACCAACAGCAACATCTCCGGGGAAATATTCCTCATCCACTTGTGAAGACCCAGAGAAAGCATGATGATGCCCAGCTATGACAGGCTGGTCCCGCAGCAGGGCTCAGACACCGACCCCTCAGACAGCCGCATCCACCACGGAGGGAAAAATCACACACCGGTAAAAATAAAAGTCTACCTCACTGTTGAGCGCAAACACATAAAACACATTAGTGAAAACACTTGAGAGCATTAGAGCAGTTTCTGCAGAACTGCACCTGTAACTGTAACACCTATAAGTGTTGTCATAGATAGTCGGAGATAAACTGTTGTTGTCTTTTATCTGGAGTCCATCATCAGAGGTAGATATATCCCTGGAGCAAAGAAGCGCGAGCGGTGCGAGCGAGGGTCGTAGCGTCTCGAGCGCTGGGGAATGAAAGCAGCTGCGTGTGCGGTGGTGGTGTCGCGAGCAGCAAAGATCAACCTCAAAGCTAGACACAATGAGCTATTACACTTCCGGACAGAAATGACAAAATAAAATCCTCTCTGCTTGGACTTGAGAAGTTAAAAGTAGCCTAATAAATGGCACAAGCGTTATATCACTAAACATTTTAGGGCGTTGGGTCCCTAAATCCCCAAAAATCTAATTAAATTAAAATTAAAAAAAATATATATATATATATATGTATATATTTAATTTATAATAGTTCATAGATTACATTCAATTAGGGCTGTCAAAATAAACGCGATAACGCGTCAACGCAAATTTAATGCCACTATATTTTCTGACGCATTAGCGCAACTTGCGATTTTTAGGTTGTAGTGGGTTTTAAAACTAAAGTGAAGATACTGGCATGAAAACTAGAAAAACCTAATGAATCCATTGGTACCAACCGTGTCAGACTACCTTGTCGTGAGGGAAGCTAAATAATGCTCCAAATTTACGCAAAATTTTGGCGATTTTCAAAGGGGTCCCTTGACCTCTGACCTCAAGATATGTGAATAAAAATGGGTTCTACGGGTATCCACGAGTCTCCCCTTTACAGACATGCCCACTTTATGATAATCACATGCAAGTCATAGTCAAGTCAGCACACTGACACACTGACAGCTGTTGTTGACTGTTGGGCTTGAGTTTGCCATGTTATGATATGAGTATATTTTTTATGCTAAATGCAGTACCTGTGAGGGTTTCTGGACAATATCTCTCATTGTTTTGTGTTGTTAATTCATGCAGATAATACAATTTTTGACCAATGTAATATTTATCAATGCCAATTTATACGGAAATTATTGCAGTTTTCAGAGCTGTTAAAGTCAGATTTTTTGTCAGATTTATACCAAACATTTGCTGCAGTAGAAAGCTAAGATTACTAGTATTTGCTGCTTTTTATATCACTAAATTAAATACATTAATTTTGTTGGTTCTCAATACAAACAATTTGAAAACATCACTCTGAGGCTGTGTTAACTTGCATTAACGCAGGCCTACTTTCAACATTTTATAGACTAAATGATTGAATTAATGAAATAGTCAAATTCAATTATATGTATTTCTTTGTTTAAATGGTATATTACAGTAAATTAAAACAAACAAGAAATGTTAATTAGGTAATAAAATAATATATTGATGAAGTTAGAGTTGCAAACAGGTTTGAGTAGAGACTGGTGTTTTAGATAGGAGCAACACATAAATATATAAATTTTCTTGAGCATGCCCAAACATAATGATGTAAAAAAACAAATTGTAAAGAGACCATGAAGCAGCATTACCTTCATTCATTTGTTTGCATATTTATCTTTCTCCCTATAGGCTACTATTAAAAAAAAAAACACATTCAGATCCACCTCCAAATTTCAACTTGTGCTTTTACTTTGAAATTCAAATTTCAAACTTCCGGTAGGCTGCTTTTGAGTTTTTTTTTCGCTTTATTTAAACAGCTGTGAGAGAATATGAATTTGGCTTGAGGTGCCTCTTTGTTTAATCTCTTTGGCCTTTTATGATGATTCATGAAAAAGATTAAAAAAAATGTCTTAACTGCTAATAATATTGGTATCCTAATATTTACTATTTTTATTATGAGTTTTGCCCAGTAGTTTTTTATTCCCTGCATGGATTGCAGGTTAAATAGACATCATAATATCCTAAAATGAAGTGAAAGGAAGTCAATTAAAAGTCTAAAGTTGGGAATGCTTGAGCAACAAGCAATTACATTTTATTTTCTCAGTTATGGTGGCTCAATGACAAGCAAGATCCTTCAACTGGGAGAACGGAGTTCAAGCCCCCAATATGGCAATTATCCACCCTCATGAAATGTCCTCAAGCCAGAGTCTGAAATCCTTATTAGTACTAGCAGTGCTGACCTGTAGTCGACCCTGGACCATGCACTGCACTCAGACCTCCCCGCGGAGGGTGCACGTAAAAAGAAAATTTTTCCAGTATGAATTTCAAACAGTAAAACATTATTGTTAGCGCTGTCGAGAATCACCGTTGACTGCCTCCACGACATCAAGGTGAATTATCCATTTAAATCTTGAATCATAATGCAGATGCACGCGCACGCCTCCACTCCCACCCACGTGCGAGCATCTTAAAGTATTCTGTGTCTACTTTGACTGACAGTCTCCTCAACCTTAGTGCACTGCCGCTAATGATTCACGGCTCTCCTTTATTGTACCACTGCCTCATGACTCGACTGCAAAGAAATGCATAATGACTGCACGGGCACCAGCACCCACACACACACACACAAATTAAGCTTATCCAGTTCATCTACTGCTGGAACTATTGCATTTCCATTTTAAATTGTCTTCAATGTAATATTTAACGGTCCACCGGTAGGTCTAGACTACTGGTGCTACATGATGTGGCTGTTTTGTGCCATTGAAGTCCAGGAACCATAACATGCTGGGAAAGAAATGAATTGATACCCAATTAAATCCATATATCAGTAGATATAGCTCTCTACTTGAAGGGAAGAAAGTGCACATCTTTGAAATGCAAAGATTTTGTACCCCTCATTACACTTCTATATTCACCATACCTTAAAAAGCATAACGGAAGAGCGCAAAATTTGATGAACTTCAGAGATAATCTGCATGAATACATTACAATAAGGAAACCACTGGCAGTTAATGCATAATACAACTCCATCAGCTCACTCTTTTCATCCCCTGAGGAGAGAATTTATTTATATATATATATTTTTTTTATGTTAATAATTGTAAACATTCTCTAGCTAATCTGGGAACATTTTATGATCAATCAACTGATCAGTCAGGCCCTGTTCAGACCTGGTATTAACATGCGTCCTGAGTGATTGAACGCATGTTAATACCAGGTCTGAACATGCATCCACTTATGATCCGATCACTCAGGACGCATGTTCAGACTTGGTATTAACATGCGTTATGCATCATAAGTGGACAGCTCTAAGTACATGTGTGAACGCATTTAAGATGCATTGAGATCCGATCGCTCAGACCACATTCAGAGGTGGTCTGGCCCACATGTGACCACATTCTTTTAGCAGTGTGTACCCGAATGAGTCCTGGGCCATATTGAAGGACCACCTACTCAACGGACGTCCTGCTGGTATCCACGGGTCTCTACGCTCCGGCTCTCTGCAGCCCTGTACCCCGTTGTTGCCTGGCAAAGGTGGCGGTGCCGGCAGCACGGAGGTCACCGAGGACCGCCGGTACAATAACCTTTTATTTTTATGCTAATAAAATGTACCCAAATTCACGAATATGTCGGATATTACTACTGACATTCACGTAATATTACGTCACAACGTCTGCTGTGTTAGTTTACTATGTGTTTATTTGCATATAGAGCAGGGAAGTGAGATCCGATCACACGTGGTCACTCGAGACGCATGTGGAGACGCATTCTACTGCCAGGTGCGAACAGACGTATTTAGAGCTGTCCACTTGTGATCCGATCACTCGGGACGCATGTTAATGCCAAGTCTGAACAGGGCTTCAGTCAATCCACAAAAGGCTAACATACTTCCCTTGGCTGGTTCCATTTCTTATTCAGCTCCATTACAGCAGTCGTTCATCACTGATCCAGAAGAGAAAAGACATGAATGTGTTTTCTGCTCAGCCGGCATTAAGTTCTGCTGTCTTAGTCCTGAAGGCTTAAAACTTCTCAAGCTTACCGCTTCCAGTCCCATTTAGACTTGTCGTACAGCCACAATATTATGATAATTGTCTGAATATCGTGTCTCACAACGTGTCTGCTGGCAAAAAAAGTAGCCTCAGTCATTCAGTTTTACATTAACAGAAGGTCAAGACACCCATTTACTCATCTCAGTCTGATGTGCACATTTTACCTGAAGTGTTTCCCCACCTTAGGAGTATTTTCCAGAGAAATTAAGCTCATTTTCTTTGGACAGATCGTGAAATTATAGGAAAACCCATTGCCCAGTGCAAACGTGGGCTGGAATAAGTTTGTTGGCCGCCATTATAACACACATATTTTAATATTTATCGTAGCGTTTTGTGCCAAGTTGGCTGCAGACCTCTTGTAATTTCTTGTAATTGCAAATTCCCCCACTGCTGTACTAATAAAGGAATATTTTATCTTATCTTATCTTAATTGGTGAGGTTAAAAACTGAGGTCAAATTGGTATCGTCAAATATGCCATCGACAATATGTCATGTAGAATCAAAGAGGAGCGATGTCAATATTTTTTTGTGGCTTAGTAGTGGGATGTTGTTTGATTATGGAGACAGTGTTTGCAGTTGTTAATAACATAATTCATACTTAATGTATTTTGTATTCACACTGCCAGCTCTACTTAATGGACTTTCCCATTAGTCAAGTTAACATTGTGGTGTTAAAAATCAACACAGCATGCATTACTCTCTTTGTCTTATCTACTCTGTGTGTATGTGTGTTCCACTTTTAGTTGTGATGCAGTCTTGAATTTAACTTTTTTTCTTTGAAACTTTTGGCATTATCAAAGTTGAAACCATACTTTTTTTCATGGTCTATGTGACTCTAAATGGGACCATAATTTACTAAATCACAATGTATCGAAGAAGACTTGAAACTAGCGTTTGAGACCATAAACTCCTGTTTACAATGTTTACTGAGGTAATAAATCTAGTGAGAAGTAGGCTCATTTCTCATAGATTTCTTTACAATCAGACTTCTTTTTGCAACCAGAGGAGTCGCCCCCTGCTGGCTATTAGAAAGAATGCAAGTTTAAGACACTTCCGCATTGGCTTCACTTTTCAGAACCGGAGGTAGCCCACCGGGTCAAAGGCATATTTACTATGACCAACCAATGTGAGGAGTCAATGCAGCTACAAAGATTTGAACCAGCACCAGCTTTCCGCGCACAACCACGACCACGACCACGACCAAGGTGAGTGTACCAGGAACTGTTCTCTGGACTTCTGTGGTGTTGAATGGGAACTTTAGTACCACCTGTGCACCCAAAGGAAGGTATTTAACGAGGATTCAAAACTAAAAACTGGCTTTGATTTAAGATCTCAGTGTTGGCTTTGAAATAGAAAGACTGTTCCAAAGATTATGAGGCTCTAATTGTAAATGCGCTACCACCCTTTTGAGAAACAAGAGGAAACATTATTGGCAGATCCTACGATGTAAATGTAGCAGTTTGATACAGATTCTGTATCACAACTGTTTTTAGTTTACCAAAAGCACAGTTAGGGCATGTTTACAGGGATTAACATGACTGAAAGACATCTTTGACCACATAGGACAGGTTTCCTGAAATGTGTCTCTGGTCCTTTGTCAGTGTTTTTTGAACTAACAATAACCCATACTTTATGAAATCTGTAGTGAATACACTCAGACTCCGTCTCATGTCATAAGCTCTGAAGCATCTCTTTTCAAGTGATTGTGCAGTGGTATTAATGGGTTTGGCCTCAATGTCAGCAAGGTGTTACATTGCTATTTCTAATGATAACATAGTGCATGATTTTGGCAGATAAACTTGCAACTGACTTGCAATTTTCTTGTCATCCTTAGAATAGAACAAATTTGTCTGTAGTCTCACCTAGTCAAGTCAAGTCAAGTCAATTTTATTTGTATAGCCCAAAATTACAAATTTGCCTCAGGGGGCTTTACAATCTGTACATGGAACGACACCCTCTGTCTTTTACAGTGCGACCGTCTCATCGGATAAGGAAAAACTCCCCTCCCCCCAAAACTAGCTTTTAACAGTGAAAAAGATAAAAAAGGAAGAAACCTTAGGAAGAGCAACAGAGGAGAGATCCCCCTTCCAGGATGGACAGACGTGCAATAGTTGTCGTGTGTACAGAGTAACAACATTAGACAATCCCTATGACAAAATTAATACATACAATATAATGTGAACATATGTGAGAAGGTGGATCCAGGAGGATGTCAAGCAGCTCCCCGGCATCTCCAAACAGATAGAACCAGAGCAACACAACCTCCTCTCCACGGCAGATAGATAGAGCCACAGCAACACAACCTCCTCTCCACGCCAGATAGATAGAGCCACAGCAACACAACCTCCTCTCCACACCAGATAGATAGAGCCATAGCAACACGACCTCCTCTCCATGCCAGATAGATAGAGCCAGAGCAACACAACCTCCTCTCCACACCAGATATATAGAGCCACCGAAGAAACAGTAAGTAAACATCATGCATACTACTCAGCATACAGCACAATACAATATAATGCACATGCATAGAGTTCCTCGAGTATTTTATAAAAAATCCCCCCCTTCAAGCCATGTCATTCACCAAGTTTGACGCTCCACAATCGACTATAGAAGCTCACGTCAGATCTCCTGACATGAAAGACCATGTCAGTCACATGTGAGTGCCACGCAGTTCAAAGCAAGTAAAAAAAACAATAGTTTTGTTTGTTTATTCATTTATGCGGATGGGAGACAGGATTTATTAAAAGGCTTCTCCCACACTGATCCTCAGAGACCAAGTCAACTCTTTTTCAACTTTTCTTTTTTGTCAAAAGACTACGTTTTTGTCACATTTCTGAGCAAATCCTTCTGCTCTATTCATATTCACTCTGGTGCAGCAGCATGGAAAAACACCTTGTTCTTATACAAAAAGAGTCTTCTTGGGGTTGTTTAGAATGCAGTTTTTCCCCTTGTCCTCTACAGGGCATTAGAACAAAAATAAATCATCCATCTATTCGTCCCAGCATGCATCGGGCAGAATGCGGAGAAACACCCTGGAGAGGTCACTGGTCTATCATGGGTCGAAAGAAACTAATTTTTGATAAATGTAAATCCAGCGTCTGTAACCCTGACGAATTTTGAATGCGGAGAACTTTACTTCTATAATGCAAATGTAATTCTAGGAAAAAAAATAGTTGGATTTGACTTTTTACCTTCAGTTAAAGTGCTTCTGAATCAATCATAGCAACAGATAAGTGATAGATGTTACACGGCGAATGACCAAATCATTATCTATTGACCAAGGACTATTGTTGCATGTGTTAAAAATCTACTCGTGGGCGCCTGGGTTAGCTCAGTTGGTAGAGCGGGTGTCCATCCATGTATCAAGGCTTGGTCCTGACTGCGGCGGCCCGGGTTCAAATCCGGCCTGTGGCCCTTTCCGCATCTACTCTCTCTCTCCCCCCTTTCAAGACTCTATCCACTGTCCTCAATAAAAAATGGAAAAATGCCCCCCAAAAAATAACTTTAAAAAAAAAAAAAAAAAAATCTACTCGTAGTCAGTGCTTGTTTTTGTAGTGAGAAAAATTGCTCTATTCAGACAGAAAAGCCAGTATTATGCAGGGCCAGAGTGCTGCACTCCTCTTACCATAAGAGCCTCATTTTAAAAGCTGCTCGAGAGCTGCGTTCCGCCATGAGAGTGTTTTACATGTGTTATAGTGATTAGAGTGTGTGTTTACAGTACGCGTGTGTTCACACAATAAGATTTGGGCTACATTGAACTACTATAGCTGTATTACCATAATACTAAAAGACTGTTCTTATTGTGACACCATCATAAAAGTTATCAGTTTGGGTATTTATCTCAACATCTATATCTACATCCTTGTCCCATCTATTTATATACCCTGCAAGAACCAGGGTATCCATCTTTCTAAGTCCTTCATGGGGGTCATTTTTAAAATCTCCCCTTGTGGGATCAATAAAGATTATGTTATACTTTATAAGGGGCACCCCTGTTGGGCTATCTCATTAACCTAAAACAAAGACACTTTCCTTAATAACTGCTCCTGTTCCAAAGATAAAGGACAGACCAAATTGAAGCCAAAATTTGAGGTTTGAAGCACACAGTTAGTTATTCTGGAAATTCCTTTATTAAATTTAATTTTTGGAGCTTAAATAAATTAAAGGTGTGGTTCAATATTTTGAGACTTACCCTCACTATCTTGCCAACAGTTAGATGAGAAGATCGATACCACTCTCGAATTCTGTCTGGTAGCTAAATAGGGAGCCGGAGCAGGAGATGGTTAATTTCGCTTAGCATGAAGACTGGAAGCAGCTAGCCCAGCTCTTACAACCAGCACAGCAAAAACTCACTAAATTAATTAAAATATTTAATTGCGATTAATCACATGTTTGTCCATAGTTAATTGTGATTAATTGCAAATTAATCGCACGTTTTTTACATGTTCAAAATGTACCTTAAAGGGAGATTTGTAATGTATTTAATACTTTTATGGGAGTGTGCAAATATGCTTGCTTTATGCAAATGTATGTATATATTGATGACTGAAAATCAATTAACAACACAAATCAATGACAAATATTGTCTAGAAACCCTCACAGGTACTGCATTTAGCTTAAAAAAATATGCTCAAATAATAACATGGCAAACTGCAGCCCAACAAGCAACAACAGCTGTCAGTGTGTCAGATCACTGACTTGACTATGACTTGCCCAAAACTGCATGTGATTATCCTAAAGTGGGCATTTCTGTAAAGGGGAGACTCGTGGGTACCGATAGAGACCTTTTTCATTCACATATCTTGAGATCAGAAGTCAAGGGAACCCTTTGAAAATGGCCATGCCAGTTTAGAGCGTTATTTAGCCACCTTTGCGACAAGCTAGTATGACATGGTTGGTACCAGTGTATTTCTAGGTTTTCAAGTTTCACATGATGCCAGTATCTTCACACACTTTCTTTAAAACTGAGCACACTACAACCTTCGAAAGATCGAATTGCATTAATTCGTTAAAGAAATTAGTGACAAATGTTACTTAGTTAGATTTAGAGGTGCTGGTAGATGGATTTTGTGACCTTTGGACAGAACACAGCTTAATATTTATAGATGGATGTGATAGTTGGCAAGAAAGCAAATAGCATATTTACTAAATTGTCACTCCTACTTCTATAAAAACCCATACATACAGTAGCTACTTAAACTACACTGCAAAGGAGAACTTCAAGACTTGTGAGATTACAAGAACAAATCACCTTTCAGCCTGAAAGGAGGAAATATGCAAGGTGCGTTTCTAAGAGAAACAACGCTTCAATCCACAGAACACGTTCCCCCTCCTTGTCCTCTAAAGATGGTGTCTGTTACTGTCAGCGTTACAGCGGTCGAAGCAGCGAACTGAGCCCCACACCTGCTCCCACCTTGTTACAGTGACTGCTCTAATAGAAAACGTGCTCTGTGTTAAGAACCCGTTCGTCTCATCGGTAGGGCCTCAGCGTGGAGCCATCAGTGAGGGCCATCAATGATTTAGATCAACAGCGCTCTCCTCGCTCCTTAACAGGATCCGCAGGTGTGCTGGCACTATCATTCATCACTGAAACATTATCAATTCTCCTCCAGTTTCCCACGGCTTCACTACAAGCAACAGTCGTTCACTCTCTCTTTCTCTGTTTCCCCTAACAATGTGTCTTTTTTATCATGATACTCACTGCTGGTAAACCATTGTGCTGAGAGAAGTGTAATTAATGAGCTCTAATTACAAGGATTTTTCTTTTGATAATAAGCCTTTTGGTTAGATTCTTGTCAGACTCCATGGAATACTGGACATGAATGGGAAATTTGTTTCTATTTCAAGTCAGGAAACATGGGAAATAGGCGAGATTGAGCAACATGGCATCTGACAAAGGTGGGACTTGACCTGGGGATATCAAGGTTACACACATAGACTGTATATAAGACTTGTGACGTAGTCACTGTGATGTCACCCATTGGTTTGTGGACTGCCGTTGAGAAGCCGCAAGTTCAACATTTTGGCCGTTGACTTCTTGGTATTTCACTGTCGCCATATTATTTTTTTTGCAGCCAGAAGAGGGTGGAGCTAAGCACAACCAAACGCTGAATAAGACATTTTCAGGCAACCAAAAATGTTATAATTATCATGAACTGAAAACACAAAAACGAAAACACGGACAACTCCCAGACCGGACAACGCCGTGGTAGCGACCTGTCTACCACAAGGTAGCCACACCCTAAAGCATACCCTGCTTTATGGTCTATTTGACTCTAAATGGGACTATAATTTACTAAATGAACATCATGTTGTATTGAAGAAGACTTGAAACTAGCGATTGAGACCGTAAACTCATGTTTACCATGTTTACTGAGGTAATAACTCAAGTGAGAAGTAGGCTCCTTTCATTCAGTAGGGCTTCTCTACATCATTTTGCAACCAGAGGAGTCTCCCCCTGTTGGCTGTTAGAAAGAATGCAAGTTTGAGGTACTTCTGTAATGGCTACACTTTTCAGACCCCGAAGGTAGCCCACTGGTTACACACTAAGCATATTAGATTTCCCGGGGCACCCAAAAGGTGTGTTCGGACAGAAAGTGAAGTGAATTTTCAGCTTGCATTATTCACGCAAATTTCCCAGCTGGATCATTTGTTTTTATTTACCCCACACAGCCAATGTTCATACAGCTGTCAGCTGTAGCTAGCATCGGTCACTAGTGGTCCAGACACGAACGCATTACTCACAGCCTGATAAGATGGAATTTCAATGTGATCGCGCGATTCTCGAGTGATCTCGTGGTATCACGAGAATCCAGCTGCTGTGCAAGGTAACAGTAGAGCGGGACTTGTTTCCGAGGGCCATCCAGTCTGCCGGAAATCCAAAGAAGTACTTCCGTTTGTCACAGACTGCCAGACAGTGCATCCAATCAGTGACGAGGAATCATTACTTAACATACCTACCGATTTGAGTCTCACCAAATGCAGTGTTTTCATTTTTGCTGTTGTGTTTTGTGAGTTGCTGTTTGTTTTTTGAATTGCTGTTTTGTTTTGTGAATTGCTGTTTGTTTCGTGAATTGATGTTTTGTTTTGCGATTTTCTGTTTTTTTTTTATAAATTGCTGTTTTGTTTTGTGAATTGCTGTTTTGTTTTTTTAATTGCTGTTTTGTTTTGTGAATTGCTGTTTTGTTTTGTGAATTGCTGTTATGTTTTACAAACCGCTGTTGTGTTTTTCTGTTTTGCCGTTGTGTTTTGCCCTTCAGGGCCACAGTAGCCAAGCATTAATATAAGAGGCCTGTATGAGGGTGGTCATAGAACCTAATGTTACAGTGTGCGCCTACATTGTGTCACTGTCATGACATGCATATTGATCCCAGAACGCATTTCCATTTGTTGTTAGTAGCAATAGCATGATTACATGCTTGATTAAATCTGTGGCTACAGCCCCAGTTGCGGCGCAGTGTAATGAAATCTGACATCCTGGCTGAGAGAGAGGGCTGCTTGCATGCAGACACTGCTGCTGTAAAAAAAAAAAAAGAGATGCAGTTTAACATCTAGACTACCATCTCCTTCCTCTCTTTTCCCAAGAGTCTGAACAAACGGCAATGAGGTCAAGAGGTTGTATAGATCTACAAGCTGTAGATATGCATCTCTCATCCCTTGCTAATCAGTCTAGTGTGGGTACTTGTACCCAAAGGATCTGTGATAGTGATTTCAGCACCCACACACATAAATGGCATACTGTAAGTCATTGTGGTTGTGTTTAGCGGCTGACAAACTAATACGTTCAGTTGATTGCCCTTTGATTTTATATTCTAGAAGCTTATAACGACCTGTAACACAAGACTTTCCATGATAAAAAAGTGTTCCCCATATGTATTTTACAAACAGGGACGTTTCACAAATATGCCGACAATTCCAGCTCCCTCTTTACCCCAAAATGCTTATTAGTATCGGCTCGAAATGTACGTGCTGGACGGTCTATTCAGCTCCTATTCTTCAAGTGCCAGTACAGGGAGGGCTGGTTAGCATTGCTTGCTTTCCCTCAGTCCGAGATGCTGGGACTCTGACAGATAACAAACAGCTGCACCATAGGGGATGCGGCAAAGCAATGCATCATGGAAGCAACGGTCTAGTCACCCTGCCCTCCTTCTTCTTCTCCTCAATATTCCCCTTTCATCTGCTCTTCACACATCCCGCTATTTCCATCGCCCATGTCGTTCCCATAATCTGTATTTGTCAGCGTACGCCGCTTGCCTTTGAAGGCCTGCTGCGTCTCACCTGCAAGACAATAAAAAAAAAAAAAATCACCGGCAACCAGTGTTTAGCGAGAAGAGCAGTTCAAAGAAAAGATCAATCCTTCGTCATTTGCATACTCTCTGTATGTGAGGCAGGGTCTAAGTGCTACAAGGTTACACTCTATTCAACAGCCAAAGGAGCTCTGCTTGCCCTGAAAAAGTACAAGCGCTTACATTAACAAGAATAAGTGTTATGAATTTCTCTAGGTGACATTGGTACAAGAGTAGCCACTTAAAATAATATTTAAGGTACAGGAAAAAAAAAAAATGGAAAGAAAAACAAAACCCTGTGAGTCTATTATTATTATCAGCACAAAATTAAATTTAATGGACCCCTAAACAGAGGTTATTCCCTTGAAAATAATTTGATGTAGCCTATTTTTATACTTATGTGAAAAAAACAACAACACAAGATAAACATATTAGAAAGATATTAGACATATATTAAACCTATTTACATATTCTATCTCATAGATTTCTTGGAATAAATGTAGGGCTGTCAATTGATTAAAATAGTTCATCACGATTAATGGCTAATATGTCGGCTAATATGCTTGTTTTATGCAAATATGTATATATTTATTATTGCGAATCAATTAACAACACAAAATAATTACAAATATTGTCCAGAAACCCTCACAGGTACTGCATTTAGCATAAATAAATATGCTCATATCAAAACATGGCAAACTCAAGCCCAACAGGCAACAACAGATGTCAGTGTGTCAGTGTGCTGACTTGACTATGACTTGCCCCAAAACTGCATGTGATTATCATAAAGTGGGCATGTCTATAAAGGGGAGACTCGTGGGTACCCATAGAACCCATTTTCATTCACATATCTTGAGGTCAGAGGTCAAGGGAACCCCTTTGAAAAATGGCCATGCCAGTTTTTCTTCGCCAAAATTTAGCGTAAGTTTGGAGCATTATTTAGCTTCCCTCACGACAAGGTAGTATGACATGGTTGGTACCAATGGATTCATTAGGTTTCCTAGTTTTGATGCCAGTATCTTCACTCTAGTTTTAAAACCTGCTACAACCTAAAATTCGCAAGTTGCGCTAATGCGTCAGAAAAAATAGTGGCATTAAATTTGCGTTGACACATTATCGCATTAATTTTGACAGCCCTAATTGAATGTAATCTATGAACTATTATAGATTAAAATATATATATATATATATGTATATTATTCCTTTAAGTATGAAGCCTTTGTAAACAAAATTAAATATATACAAATTCATATCATGATAATTTAAATAAATTAATCTGAAAACTTTTCATGGACCTCCTGGCAGAGTGCCACGGACCCCTGGTCCCCAGACTCCACTTTGAGAATCACTGCCCTAAAAGGCTTACCTATAATTCATTATGGTAGCTTTCCTACATGGCTCTCTCTACACCAAAGTGCTTACTCCCTTTCTATGGAACAGACAGAATTAGGCCATGGAAACACCCTAAGGGGTCCAATTAAAGGCTCTAATATTAGCAAGTAACAGTAAAAACAGTGGGGTTAATAGCTATTTAGTTATCCAGCTTAATTGCCAGCGCCTGCAGCTTCCTGCAGAGCCCAGGTTTGCACAGCGGCGTGTTGAAAAGACCTTCCGATTCCATTAAGTGCATTATCTCTTATCCAGTGCAAGAGGTGTAGATTTGGTCAAATATTAAAATTTAAAACCTCCAAATAGTTTAACAACTTAAGTGATTTTCTTTTTTTTAAGAGTAGAGGGGAGAGACAATGTGACCCAATGAGAAAAGAGAGTAGTGAAGTAATAAACGGAGAGTGGGAAGGAAACAATGAGATAGAGATACTTTAGAGATTGTTTTTAAGACTGCCCATAAGCCATTGCCCATTACTTCCGTGGAGGAGTTTACAATGCCAAATGGTTTGGCATTGACAGTTTTGCAGGCCGTGTTAAAGGCTTGACATGTCCTCTGGCAGTTTAGCAATAAGGGGAAAGACAGCAAGAAAGTTCTGACTGCACTACAATCTGCTGCCAGCTCCTTGCTACTGTATGTGTCCTTGTCCAAATCTTATGCAGGAGTGACATCCTCGAAGGATAATAGCACCGTTCTTAAATATAACAAGATGCATTAAGAAAGGGTGCTGAAAAGGCTGTTTTAATTAAAACATTCATTAATTACAGGCGGTGCTGCCTGAGTATTAAAAAGACAATTAGTCAGCTGACGCCCCGCCAGTTAGTTTTTATGCCCTTGTTTTTCTGATGTGTGAGATACAGTGATGTTATATTATTTGACTGAATGAAGATTAAAGGCATTCAGTGGAGATAGAAATGTGTTTATCTCTCCTGGGAAAAGAGAGAACATTGTACAGTGAACTCTTGAGGAGACAGAGCTTGTGAATATTAAAATAATAAATATTAAATGAATATGAAATATTAACCTGTTGCCACCTGGAGATCAGCTGATTGCTAACTAATTGAAGTGCGGCCAGTGACTCACAATGTGGTCGTCACAAGTTCAGATTTGCATGACAAGACCTCTTGGCTCTTGGCTTCGATAACAAAGTACAAGAGAATGTGGAGAGGACAGTGAAATATATGACTATTATGTCTTATATGATTTATTAGGCTTTAACGGGTACCACCTGCACCCATTTGCCTTTAGAAAAGCCTGTATTTTTAAGGCAAAGATTCAAAAAGGGACAGTAGTTTTCTTGATCAATGCAGTTTCAGCATATTTTTTTATGTTAAATGCAGCACCTGGGAATGATTCTGGACAATATTTGTCATTGTTTTGTGTTGTGAATTGATTTCCAATAATAAATATATACATACATTTGCATAAAGCAGGCATATTTGCCCAATCCCATGTTGATACGAGTATTAAATACTTGACAAATGTCTCTTTAAGGTACATTTTGAGCAGATAAAAAAAAATTGCGATTAATTTGGGATTAATCGCGATTAACTACGGACAATCATGCGATTGATGGTGATTAATTTAATCAATTGACAGCCCTAGTGATTATACACTAAAGAAAACATACTTATTAATATTATTTTCCATTTTTGATTTCTGCCAATAGATCCCCCTAAATGTTACACACTGTTCCTTTAATTTTGTAATGACAGCCTGCTGTTATTTGAGTCCATAAATGTGTCAATTCCTTGTTTGCTGTACTTAAAGTCACTTCCTTTATTATTCAAACGTTATATTACTGTCTACTTATTGATAGAAAGCACGTAGAAAATCGTTCTGCGCAATTGTACTTTTCATAGATTTTTCTGTCAGCGGTGGGGGTTCACAAAGGTCGTCAGAATTGGTGCAAAGGTCAGTATTCAGTCTGTCAATCTGCTCTTCGACTCATCCTATAAATAAATTAAAAGTATCACCTTGTCCCTGATTACTTATTGATAAAAAAAAGTGACATATTTATGAAAACAAAAAGCAATACTCATCGGAGATACCAGGCGCTCTCTTGTCCGTTGAGAAATCTGTCAGTCTGGTGTTGAGAGATTCCTCCCATGCACACAAGAATAACCCGTCTTAACCTTTTTTCCCTGATTACTTATTCATATGAACACAGTTCAGATAAATGTGCCCTGCTCTGGGCTTTCTAAAATATTCCATTTCCTCTTTTGATTTCTCCCTTAAATTAACATTAATGGAATCATCAGAGTGCAAGTAAACAGAGTGCAGCGTCTCCGCGCCGCTCGAGAGCACACGGCTCTGTTCCCGTCTTTTCTGCAGTTTATCCATCATTTTAGTGACCAGACTGTTGTTAAGCTTCAAACAACCGACTTCATTTGATTAGACTTTATGACTTTTCTTTTACACTGGGAGCACTGACCGGCCCTCCACTCAGCTCCTCATTTTGAAATTCCATTTGGCTTGATAAATAAATAATATCATTCTCTATCCCATCCTCATCCCCCTGTCCGCCCCAGTCTCAAGCTTATAAATTCTGTCTTTTATGTGTTAGTGTTCAATGGATGTGAGTGTTTGTTTCAGGCTGCTCGTGGGAATAAATGAAGAGCAAAGAAGCAATATTTTTGGTTGTTTTATTCAATAATTGTAGCGAGAGAGAAATCATCCTGAAGCCTAGAAGGACTGCTTTGTGGATTCAGTGGTTCAATGGCATCAACCATATCCACAGCTTCCTTTCAAAATATTCAGATCCTTTTACCTTTTTCCATATTTGGTCGCCATTGTCAGAGAAGCTATATGGAGGCTTATAAGTCCAGGCTTTAGGGCATTCAGAGACTTGTCCCGTAGCTACTCCAGCATAGTTGTTGTGGAACTACAAGGCACATAGGTGATTTCACAGTAGGTTCTCCGTTCTGTTCAAGGGACTCCTCAATAGAGTGCTCCAGGGATATTTTTGGAAGCCAACCAGGAAGTTAGTATTGCCCTGGTTCCCCTCAACAAAAAGCCAATGGGATTTTTCCATTGGGTTTTGGATAAAATAAACACACGTTTATGATGCTTACATGTTTTATTCAGCAAGATAATCTTCACAAATGAAGATTTTTGAAGTGTAAATGCAATCGCTAGAAGTAAAAAGCTAACGTTAGGCTATAACTGAACTATTCCACGGTCGCATGAGCGCGAGTACACACAACAAGGCCAATCATTTAGCCAATTGTAGGCAACTGCCTTTTTTTGAGACACATAAAGGCTTCAAAATTCACGAATGGGATATTTACTGATGTTTTTTATGTTGTAGAACAAAACGTTAAAATCTCTTAAGCTTGTGTTAACCACAGACCTTATTTCAGGCATCTAAAAGCCCATTAAAAAAACCCATTGACTTCCAGACAAGGGAAGCGGAACTTATTAATAAAATTTTTATTTAGACGAATATTAAAAAAAATAATAATAATAATAATAATACATCCACAGAGCCTTTAGAAAGGTGCTGAATAAAAGTATGGCTTTCCCTGAAAAAATTATTCTGATTGTGAATTCATCATTTAAAAAATGTTGGCGGGTCCAATGTTTTGTTTGTCTCTGTGGAAGATATCTGATGTTTGGTTCCCACTTCTAACAAGGCTTGTGAGCTAATAGTAAAACAACGTGAGTAACAGGTGGTCTCTGGGTCGTCAATTAGTGTGTAAAAAATAGATAAATGGCTGATATTGACGGTAAGTGCCTGGCAACGACTTGTCGTGAAGTAAATACAATGGAACGGGGGAGGGAGAATGGGACATTTAGAGGATGAATGAATAATAAGTTCTTCTTCTTACAGAATTTCTTTCTCTCCAATTCTTGGGCATGTGCCAGAGTATTTGCACACAGCATAACACCTGCCCTTATATAGTGTTGCGGGGGGTTGGGGGGGTCGTTACCTATGCTAATACTACATAATTGGCCACATGCCTCCAATTTATGATCATGTAGGATTCATCATTCAGCACACCTGAGTAAGAGCAGATAAGAACATTTGGTGCATCTGGAGTTGACTTCTCTTATTTTTTCTCTTAATAGAAAATTAAGAAAAATATGAGAGACATTTAAAGGGACTGTTTGTAACTTTCAGAAATGCTTGTTAACGGCGACATCTGTGGCCGTTAAGTCAGCAAAAGTCAGCGTCGGGCTCGCGCTTTCTCGCTCTACACTGACATGAACGAGCATCGCTCAAAACAGTGAGGCGACACACGTCAGCTAAAACCACAATATCACTCTATATTTCACCTGCTTGGCAGTAATGTTAGCTGACCAGACGGAAGTCTCTCCATGAATCACTGCTGATCCTACTGTTGGCTTTTCCTGTTTCAGCCTCCGGGGCTGAAGCAGGAAGAGAAACATTATTGTCTCTGACCGCAGCTGTAGGGAGACACCGGCACCCGGTCAGAGACGATAACGTTTCTCGCTGCGGAGCCCAGTCACTTCACAAGACACGGGAAACCTCTGTTGGTCTGGAGGAGCTGCAGCATTTATTTCTGCACAAACATCCACTGTACATTCACTAGATATTCTCAGAGCTAAACTAACTCTTCTGCAGTGTGTAGTGTGCGCGCATGAACGTGAGGTGGAGCGAGAACAAGCGCGGTGTGTGAGTGAAGGCAAGCAGGCAGCGGAGCAGAGGAGCAGAGTACAGCAGAGACTCCGGCCCTGGAGACCAAAGGCTACGGTCTCCCCCGTGTACTACGACCGCCGCCAACACTGTTTTGCAAGACGGGCTTCACTAGATATAACTTTGAGGTTTTCGTGCTTTGGTGTAGTTTGTGTTGGAGTCTGAGTCTGAACAGTGTAGCCACACGCAAGCGCGCATATGCGAGTTACAAATAGTCCCTTTAAGAGAATGATGCTCCATGAGGCCCATTGTGCCTCATGCTCCAAGTCCTAAAGTGCCTTACGAATCTCAGTTGTGTTGTCATTATGCCACTTGAGTGTTCAAAATCTTGCCACTCTACTGTGATGATTTGATTGGTGCAGTGCCTCCTGTTAGAGTGGCCATTGGGGTCTTTATTTCTTCTCTGAACAACACTCTTCTTGTCTTGTCTGAGCCAGACAGCCAGCTCCTTCAGCAACAGTTTAGGTGCTTCCAAACTTTTGACACACTTACTATCATTACAATAATGAAGTCCACTGTGCTCCTGACAACCTTTTCACTTCAGAAATGTCTTTTTCTACTTTGTTTGGGATGATCTCTGCCTCAAGTCAGAGGTCAACAAAAAAATCCGTTCACTGCCAAGACATGTTTTAACTCTGAAATTCATCGTGAGCTGAGGCTTTATTTAGTTACATTCAGCTTTTGTAAATCATATCCAATTGACTGACTAAGTATGTATGTCAAATTGAGTAAAAGCTCAAAAAGTCTGAATGGTATCTGAGGTCAAAATAGGGGTCAATCACATTTAATGGCCAATTCTTTGTTGAAAAGACTTTAAAAGACGGCATTTAGAGAAGCTTCATTTTCAAGAGGCTTCCATTATTACAGTACCTGACTGGAGATATATAGAGATAGCAGTGGCGCCAGCATATCGTGAGATGCTTTTGGAAAGATAAATGTACCCTTCAGAAGGGTCAGACCTTCAAAATGTCAGTTCTCAGATTCCGTAAAGCATAACCCACTGGAAATCTTTGAGCAGCTTCCCGAAGAAGTTTGTTGTCCCTCATAAATCTAGAAAATGTCCTCTGTGTTTTCTTCTAGGCACAAATGAGTGGAGAGAGACTATATTTAGGAAGGCAAAGGTTTCTCTTGAGATACAGCTCATTGCCTTCAGCTACT
The DNA here is from genome assembly GCF_043250625.1 of Sebastes fasciatus. NCBI lineage: Eukaryota > Metazoa > Chordata > Actinopteri > Perciformes > Sebastidae > Sebastes > Sebastes fasciatus. Next base: position 17,926,233 of record NC_133813.1, read on the forward strand.
TAGCAGTAACACCTCTGAAGGGGAGCTGCCTTAATGTTGCCCAGATCATTTACAGGATAAAAAAACAACAACAGTATTTCCCCCTTTGGATGGCGATTAAGCTCATGGAACTCATAATGAATTTCTAAAACAGCACCTGGTGTTTTTTCATCGTAAACATGGCTAGTGCATTTATTTTTGCATTCAACCTGAATGTAAAGCTAATTTTCACCTCAATTGGCATAGATTCAAACACTGGAGGGAACCTGGAGCAAACTCGCATATTTTTTTGTGTCGACTAGTGTCTTTCTATTGATTTACATTTACATTTTCACTTTCTTGCCAAGAGTTAGACGAGCAGATCGATACCACTCTCGTGTCTATATGGTAAATACAGACCGCTTCTAGATGGCACGGACCAACACCGTAGCTAGAGCCGGTAGAAACGGTTAGCTTAGCTTAGCTTAGCATAAAGACTGGAAACAGGGGGAAACAGCTAGCCTCTGCTCTGTGCAAAGGTAAAGGCCCACCTAAAGCTTTCCTTCTGCTTCCAGATTTTATGCTTAGTAGAAATGGAATATAATTTCCATAACGTTTTCATTAGTGTATAATCACCTGAAACTACACTACTACACAGGTGATAGGCTTTCACGTTTTGACGTTACCTGAAGGCCACCGTAGTTCTCCGACATGCTTGTGAAACTGCCGTAACGTGAGCCGCAGAGTGCAAAACCGCGAAAACGCCAGCCTCCATCTGACCTCCGTTGCTCCTAAAGTAGTGTTATTATGGTAAGGATGGCCTCTGAGCAAGGCGAACGACGTTACCATGGTTTTTCACTCGGCGGCTCACGTTACCGCAGTCTTGGAAATGGAGGAGTGGGCAAAGGGGTACTCGGTTGGTTGCAATCTGCAACCACACCACTAGATGCTGTACCCACTGTCCCTTTAACAGACAGATATGAGAGTGGCATTGATCTTCTGATCTAAATCTCAGCACGAAAGTGTATACTGCTTATGTGCAGCAATACTCTTAACACTCTGGAAGGAACCATTTATCAGGAGTACTTTTACTGATTTTTAAATATATTTTATCAGTGCAAGCTCCATCAATCCACTCCAGCTACATTTATCTTATCCTAACCCCAACAGAGACACCTTTGTTGTTTACTATATGCTGAATACAAGCGCAGTGTAAACAAATTGAGGATGGCAGTTTAGTCCCCAGTTACACTTTACCCAATCAACTGGTTTAGAGTCCAAAATTGATCCTTTAATGTGACACAAAACAGACAAACGCACACACACACACACACACACACACACATGCTCAAAGAGACAGGGTGAAACCTCAGTAGCTCTCCTGTCCGTCCCGGTGACACTCCATTTAACTGTTCCATTAAACACCATAGGGCCCATTTTGTCGAATGCGCAGCTTGAAATAAATGTTCATTTGTACATCGCACGGCAGCCAGCAGTATTTCAGCAGGGGCATCACTGAGGAAAGTATTATCCTCAGTCAATCCTAATCATATTAACTATCTGGCCGCATGAATGTAAGGAAGGATTAATTACAGGATGAACGAGGATCCATAGACATTCCCATTTTTCAATTTAACTGGATTATCATCATCTTCTTCAGCTCCATGAAATTCCCTAAGCTTGCCCAGACTCTGATACATATTTGCCCACAGACACTTGTGTGCCCTTCAGTGAGCAATAGAGGAGAGAGGAGAGAGGAGAGAGGAGCCATTATCCTCCATGAGAAGATCCCACATCCATATCCCCTTCCTTCCTTTTGTCTAACTTTTTAATCTTCCTCTGCCGCCTACCTTATTTCCCTCTCTCTCTCTCTCTCTTTCTGTCTCTTTCTCCCATGAGCCCGTCCTCCTCTCTCGCTTTTCCTCTTCATCTCTCTTTATTTTTTCTCTTTTTCTGTTCCTCTCTTTTCCCTCTCGGGTCTCTTTACTGTCCCACACAGCTGTCTATCATTCTCTTTGCCCGTCTCATCCTCCCTCTCCCTCTTTGCTGTCACGGTTTCTGTCCCCCCTCTCTCCCTTCATCCATCCTTCCATTGTACATCCAATCTCTCAAATGAATCTGGTTAATGGGTCCGGCCTTTGTGCGACCGTGCAGAGAAAGTGCCACAAAGATGTGTACCTACCGATCCGCAAACAAAAACACCTTTGCACTATACCTCATATGTAAGTAACTGAGCACTTTGCTGAATGGTGGCTCTGATGATATTGCCAGCATCCCATAGGGGAAAGGAAAACGTCTTTGATTTATATGTCCAGTGATTTGATTGGGTAACCCTTCCATGGCACTTCATTAATTAGCAGCTGGATGCAAGTAAATGGCAGGGCGGAGCGAACCAGTAAGTACTAGTGGGGGGTTGGGGCTTTTCCCTTAATTACCCCACTAACTCCGCTGTCTGAGGAGAAAGCAGGGGCATCAAAGAGCATCTGTAATAAACTGACACAACCCAAGCAGCAAGCAGAGGATTTCTCCATCATTTGTATATTTTCTGCAGCTACTGTATCTGTCGGTGTTGCTGATGTTAACTCAGCTGTGTATCCTAGAACTCTGTAGACAGATCATCAAGAGGGGAAATTACAGTAAATTACTTTTGGTCTCGTAAACAGAAGATCAGTGCTTTTGTTATGTGCTGGAACCATTTTGAATAATTCTTTTCATTTAGTTGTTTTTTCTTTCTTTTTTTTGCATTCAACACACTCACAATTAACTTGCTCTCTTGAGATTCTATCCATGATGATCGCAAACCAAATTGGTGACAAGGAGCTTGCTGAGCCAGCACCCACTGAAAAACCTGCCTGACTGCTGAGAATATGGACACAGCTCTCACTCTGATTATATAATCATAGCATACCTCATACTCCCACAGCACCTACCACAAGACTTATTAAAAATGAGAACTACCATCCCAGTTTGCCAGTTCATATAGTCACTGCCCACAACCCCCCCACTGAAGAGGCATGTCAACCAGGGATGTCATTTTTTTCAAAAAGTTAAGTTTGAACGAATTCCTGCATGGTGTTGTACAACTGCTACTAACGCTATGTGTGTTGAGTAGGCAGTCACGATGAGGTTATGCAGTCTCTTGTTTCTGGCGATTCTGTTTTTTCTTTGGTGACCGCCGATACTGTGTAGCTCTTCTGGCCTCCTGTTATCTGTCTGCTGCTTCAGAGGACCCCTGGGCCAACCAAGCTTGAAGGGCCTCCTTCCTCTCCCATATCCACCAATGGGCTCTAAGGTTGCCACCACAACAGGCACCGACGATCTTCCGACCACAACCCCAAGCAACTGCTTCCATAATGGAAGTTTTGACCACGGTCCAATCGGATTCATGACCCCATGAGCCCTAAATCTGTGTTCACAACGTTGAGTGTCATTTTCACTGAACAACTGTGGCAGTTTTAAGCCCAACCATGTATTTCTTTCCTAAACCTAACTAAAGTGGTTTTGAGCGTGACGCCAAGGGGCGTGACGTGTAAGGGGTGTGATGCCAAAAAAAAAAAAGACTGAGGGATCCCTCTCCCAGGACGAACAGACATGTACTGCGTGTACAGAATAGACCAACATTCCAGTATGGACAATCAGGATAATGAAATTATAGACATATTGTACATACATATGTATATTAAGAAAATCTCCAGGTGTCGTCAAGACCAATGCTGAAGCACACCATTCACACAAATAGCAGAAATGACACAAACACGCAGAGGGAGAGAGAGACAAGGACAACATGCACACAAGGGAGAGAGGTAGAGACAAAAGGAGTGGCTGAATCTCCTGGAGGACGAATATCCACATCCAAAACATCTGGAATAAGGCACCGACAGCCCAGGATGCATGGCTGATGGCCCAACACAGAGAAGCCTGAGTGAAAAGAGGACAAGGAGGAGAAAGAGAGGGAGACACACAATGTACTGTAACACAAGTTTGTTATGACTAATCCATTACTAGCACAGAAGTTTCAACAACTAAGCACCACTCAGGTTCAGTTCGGGCAGGCTGTTCCTCCCTAAAGCCTCCCTCCAGGTTTCTCCATCATTGCCCACATGAGTGTTTAAGTCCCCCAGCAGAACATGGGAGTGGTTATGCTGTTTGGTACATAACCACAAACAACAGTCAGAGCCCTCCACATAGTCGCACAAAGGCGACCCTCTTGGGGACAACACAGCACCCCCTCTCCAGAAGTTTGGTTCCGATGCTGTGCGTAGAGGTGAGCCCAACCAAAGAATGTTTATTGCCAAGAAGTGAAAGTCAATTGCTCGTTCCATTGCAACATTAGTGCCCAGCACCATTTTGGACTGAAAGCAACTACAGAACGCCAGAAAAAACATCCGCCTAAAAAGTGCCTTACAAAAGTAAAACAAAATTCTTTCTATTTGATTGTCACATTCTACCCAAATGGCCTGTGTTGAACAATAACATTTTATAAATATAATAAGCTTTTTCAGTCCAACATGTTGGCAATGGTGGCTGTTTTGAATTTTGTCTCTTTGCATACTACACCGAATTCACTGCACCTCCTGCACAAGCTCCGGTTCCCTCCCCAACAGACAGGTGGCGTTCCACGCCGCTAGAACTCCCGCTCCGGACAAAACGATAACTTAGGGAAGCCATTAAATATCATGATACCTCCGTGTGCAAAAATCCTGCTCCATAGAGTAAGGTTACATCAGCCGCCCAGCTAACACCTCACAACTTTGTATGTATGTAGTTAAGAAGTAAAACATGTTTGCAATCTTTATAATTTGTACATTCTAACACCGTAACTTCAGCATCTAAACTGCAAACCGTCAATGCTTATTGGACAAGGTTTCATACTGTATAGAGTCACAGTATCAGAGTGTTCCTATCATTTCAGTGAAATGATAGAAATACTACAAGACGCCTGGAAAGATTGTACTTTTTCAGCCAAATAGCCAGAGGCGTCAAACTCAAACACCTGGATGTTTTTAACCTTGAAACCAACAGAGGTACTGCCCCAGACTTACTGGGACGCACAGGAAGCCCCTCAGCAAACCCGTCCACGGTTATGGAAAATAAAAGAAACGTGAAGAAAATTTTTACCATTCAGTGCTGTCAGTGTAAGCAGACACTTTGACCGGTGGTATTGACACAGTCCACTGAGCTTCAGAGCTTCAGAGCTTCATGAGCTATCCTGATCTCCTCTCTGTGGGAGCATGGAAGATACTGCAGTTCATTTCCACCAATGTGTGAGCTTCCACCTCAGCATTCCTATTGATTACGGTATCACTGTAGCAGAACCCTTTCTGTTAGCAATGCCATAGTACACATGCTTTCTAATTCTGTACAATTGTATGTGCTATACTTATTCTAATTTTTACAAAAAATAGATTTTTAGGTTTTCAAGGGGTTTATTTTGATAGGTGCAAGACTCCCTGTATTTCGTACACTGGATACCTGTGCCTTCACTCACTACCTCAACCAATTAAAATGCATATTCCCAGCTCTGAAAACACGGTTCGGTGAGACAGAAATAGGGTATATACTGTAGAACGCAATCAAGACCTTTCTCACAACACAGTTGCTTTAATCTTTTCATACTGTGATAAAGATTTATGCCAGTAGTTGCACTCATGTTTAAACATTTCACTGTAATAGCACCTCGTTTTATTTACTATTATTTTGTCATAATTTAATTAGTTTGTGGCACATCATACATCATGCCGTAGAAATAAATATCTCATAGGTAATGAAAGCCTTCTTTCGTTATTCATCTGAAAAATGAAGTGTAGTCAGCGGTATCCATAATGAGCAGACTTGACTAACAAACTGCTGCCTTGCACTGAGGAAAACTCTCTTTCCTGAGGCATTGATTCAACAAGGTGCAGGAAACATTGCGTGGGGATTGCTGACTCGGCAACAACCAGCAGTGCCATCTGGACCTTCAGTTGTCATCTTTGAAACATTTGGTCCTTGTTATGATCTTGCTTCTGAGTCACTTTGTGTGATTGATGAGATGTATAGAGAAGCATTACCTCAGACATTAGTTCAAATGTAATATTTTTTTAATTGATGAGTAATCCATCAGAGTGGTGGCAGCATTCACTTTTTGCTTAATGTAAATGTTACAGACTGATTATGTCATTCGTGTTATTTATGTTACACATTTGTAGTTATTTTAACCCAAAACACGATGTCTTTCCTAAAGCTCAACTAAGTGTTGTTTTTTGCCTAAACCTAAAAAAGTTGTAGTTGTGTTGCCTAAACCTAAATAAGTTGTAATTTTATTGCCTAAACCTAACTGTCTTTTTTGCCTAAACCTAAAGCAGTTGTAGTTTTATTGCCTAAACCTAAATAAGTTATCATTGTGTTGCCTAAACCTAAAGAAGTTATAGTTTTGTTGCCTAAACCTAAATAAATTGTAATTCTATTGCCTAAACCTATCTGTTATTTTTGCCTAAACCTAAAGAAGTTGTAGTTTTGTTGCCTAAACCTAAAGCAGTTGTACTTTTATTGCCTAAATCTAACTTTTTTTTTTGCCTAAACCTGTTTTTTTTTTTTTTTTGCCTAAACGTAAATATGTTGTTTGTTTGTTGCCTAAACCTAAAGAAGCCTTTTTGTTTGTGTTCAAAACGTGACGTTTCATTAACATGTCAAAACGTGTTGCTTTTAAGTTTCACTTTCACTTTTACGTCGTAGTAAGCATAGTAGGCCCCTACTGACCCACATCTATGTTGCTTATAGCGACTGATAACGCCTATTTAATGGCCTGATAACAGTCAAATCGGGTGCAGAATCATACACATTACAACTTTAATTAATCTTGTTAATTTTGTAGCGTACAATCTAGCCAGAAGAGGTTAAGAGAATAATCCCTTGTAACACCCTGCATGTGTATTTGTGCGTGTATGCCTTGGTTTGTTCATAACATAACAGCAAAATCAAACAAAAGGATTAGCTTTCATATCACAATCCTCTCTCCAAATTTACTAAATGACTTACAACAGAAGCCTAATTATGTCTGCTCCCCATCCAAATTGATTTTTTACGAGTCAAAGTCCTACAAATTTACAATTTGCAAATGATACACATTGGTCATTCGTCATTCATCAGACGTCTTCAAATTAAAATGCTGAAGAAGCAACAAAGGAATTCAACAGACGATCCCTCCCAGATTTGGAGAAGCAGCGTGTGCCAGAAGATTATTATGTGACAAAACAGGACAGCGTCTCTGCAAAACGGCTACATCTGTTTTTATCAATCCCTCTCAGCCTGGTTGGTGTTGATACTGCCTGACTGAAAAGTTAACTAAAATTGTATCCTCAGTCTTTGGATGATCTGTGTGTAATGAGCCTAGAAACAGCTGCTAACACATGGATTTTTTTTTAATAATAGATGTGATGGACCGGTTGCTCCACCACTAGTCTAGCATCACTGGCCATGTGTGGAATGGATCTGAGATACAACAACAGTGCTGAGAACTAATGGCAGAGCCAGAGATGCTGAAAGAATCCATAGATGGAGAGATTAAGGTGATGTTAGGTCTGAGGAGTGTGATGCTGCCACACACTCATACCGTAGGGACACATATATAGAGGCTATCTAGCATGTTGATCCCTTAAGCCCTTAATCCTGTTGCAGCTGGACAAGCACCTTGATTTGTAGCATGTGTCATTGTGCCTTTGACTGCATGTGCGCCTTATATTACTGTGACTTTATCTGAAAATAAGCAAGCTCATGATTGCATCTGTGCTTTCCCCTCAGAAAGGATCAGTCGCCGACAGGCTCTTAGAGGAATATATCATCCTTTATCCCGTTTCCCTGGCGCTGGCTCTGCTGGTAGCACATGGAGGCACTCTATTCCCCTGATCTAGTCCCTGTGATTAAGTGTCTTTTTTGTACAGTGTGTACACAAGTTCTTTTTCCAGCTGAGGGCAACAATGAAAATCCCTCACTGGTGAGAAGATGTTAAATGAAGCTATGTCAATGTTGTACATCTGGAGCAAAATACATTTTTCTTTGTAATAATTGACTGGTGAGGGAATGTGGCGTTCCTGCGCCGCACAATATTCATGTTCGACTGGCAGAACAGAGGAGCGCTCAAACGGTTTGGCTGTCGTGTGAACGTGTCATTTTTCAAAGTGTGTGCGAGTGAGTCGTCAAAATATTCTCCAGCTTAAAAATTTACACCACTGATTTGGCTTCTTAAAAATGTCCTTTTATGCATATATTTATTTATTTATTAATTGGCAGTTGGTGTCAGGATGAGCAGTATAGGGCTACTAAAATCTCAATTAAAATCCCAGAGATTTATGATTCATCCTGACTTTATGACATTATTTGAGCCAGAGTGTGTCCATAAAATGGGAAATATATGAGTGTTTTCTGATCTGCCACCTCTATGGTTTAAGAATAGCTAAGGTTTATTACAATTTAGGTTTTCATTGCTAAGGCCATCCATTCTATCGGTTATGATAATTGCTGAGGACACTGCTCTGGAAATGGTTCCAATGGGGTTGGTGGGTTTATGGTGCAATTTATACCACCCAACTTGGGTAAAACCATTCACCTTTGTTTTCTCTTCCAAATAATTTGGTCTAAACTGGGGTTTTGTTTATAATCTGTCTAACAGCTTATGCTTGGACCTAATTTTAGCAATGGCGCAGTGTTGCTAGATCTCAGCAGGTAAAGTGGCCTTTTTTCCTCTGGTGCTACTGCAATATGTTGGATTTATATTCATTAGATGGCCCGAAACACAGATAAATGTAGACACAAAGGTGGACACAAATGCAGACATGGACTCTAAGTGGAGAGTAATGAAGGATTTATTGTAGAAACCAGGGGGTGAATGGTTTGAACTGAGCTAAACCAGGCAGGCTAAGGGGAATGGAAGCGTGGCTGGAGCGTGTTACTCGGGGTTATGGTGTGGCGGGAGGAGGCAGGCTGAGGAGACGAAGGTAAGCGATCCACGACGGTTGCAACAACTATCTAGCGAAGAGTGACGGAGGAACTGATAAACTGCAAGGTGATGAGCTTGGAAGGCAGTTGTGGGTAATCAGCAATAACTGGAAGCCCGGAGGGAGCCATGAGAGGAGCGCCACGGAGAACCTGGAGTCACAGCCGAGACCGTCACACATGCTCACCATATGAACTTTATCAGGGGATAATATCAAAGTTGTATTCATGCAGGCCATTTTCATTCCCAGGGCGTTAAATACAGAGGCTTTGTCACGGCCGTTGGTGTTCGGTACTGCCGTACATGGCACCTTTTAGCGCCGGTATGAAACGTTCCATTAACTATAGTGCAAACCCATCCGTGGCAACAGTAAACGCTCCGAGAAAGTGCGCTGGGAGTGTGGTGCTGTAGTTAAAAGAGCGAAAGAGTCACATCGAGCGGGGCGAGAGGAGAGGTGGATGGGTCCAACAAACACAAGGCTTTCATCCAGGAGACGGTTGTTTGTGTCCCATGTGCAATCAGCTGTTCGTTCATGTGCCGTGTTCACAACGTTCAGTCTCATTTTCACTGCACAAATGTAGTAGTTTTAAGCCCAACCATGTAGTTCTTTCCTAAACCTAACTATAGTGGTTTTGTTGCCTAATCCTAGAGTTACGCCAAGGGTAACTATAGTGGGCCAAGGGACATGACAGAGTGGCGGTATAAGACGAATTGGGATGAGAACGTGTTGGTTTATGTTGTGCTGCCCGCAAGTGGCCACAAAATATTGCAGGTATAAAGGAAAGATTGTTAGCTGTTGTAGACGAGGTGCAAAACTGCAGCGCTGACAGTGATGATCTACATCCGCCTTTACTTCTGAGAGAGGACAGTCATTATGAAGAGGTTGGTCATACGAGGAAGATAAACATGTTTTAAGCATTTGTAAAAGACACAGATGCTGTCATTTTTTTTTATGTTGAGGACAGACTCAACTGCCACACACTTAAAGAGTTTGAAGAATTTCTAGCATGACTGCATTTTTTTGAAAAATATTTGATGCAAGTTTTTATGTTCACTGAATGATTTAGGCCTTGATCAGATCAGACAGCGTGCATTTAAGCAACCTGGGCAGCTTTTTGTAAGTGTTTTGCACGCTGCTTTTGCGTTGCTGTTCTCCTCGCGTTTTTGCAGGAGCGCCCTGAACGCCTCGAGTTGAAAAAACTTCAACTCAGAGCGAAAAAGCCCCAAACGTCATTTGCGTTTGTTCCTTAATGTGGTGACTTTTGCTGGATACCCAGAGCTGTATGACTTTACCAACCATAGTCGCCATGATCTGAACAGAAAAAAGCAGGCCTGGAGGCAAATGAGTGCGGTACTTGAGATTTCGGTAAAGTTGTTTTCATTCATTTAAACTGTACTATTAACTACTCTCTGCTCTTTGCAGATGATGTCGTTCTGTTGGCTTCATCAGACCGTGACTTTCAGCACACACTGGGGGTGGTTTGCAGCCGAGTGTGAAGCGGTTGAGATGAGAATCTGTACGTCTAAGTCTGAGGCCATGGTTCTTTGCTGGAAAGCGGATTGCGCCCTCTGGTTTGGGAGTGAGTCACCGCCCCAAGCGAGGGAGTTTAAGTATCTCGGGGTCTTGTTCACGAGTGAGGGTAAAATGGGGCGGGAGATGGACAGGTGGTTCGTCTGCAGTTATGTGGGCGCTGTACCGGAGAGTTGTGGTGAACAGGGAGCTGAGCCAGAAGGTAAAGCTCTCGATTTACCGGTCCACCTACGTTCCAACCCTCACCTGTGGTCATGAGCTTTAGGTAGTGACCCTAAAGAATGAGATCTTGGATATAAGCAGTAGGGTGGCTGAGCTCAGCCTTAGGGATCGGGTGAGGAGCTCAGACATCCGGAGGGCGCTCGGAGTAGAACCTCTGCTTCTTTGCGTCAAAAGGGGCAAGCTGAGGTCGTTTCGGGAATCTGATCAGGATGCCTCCTGGACGCCTCCTGGACGCCTCCCTTTGGAGGTTTTCTGGGCACGGCAAACAGGTAAGAGGCCCTGGGGTAGACACGTCGGAGAGATTATATATCTCATCTGGCCGTGGAACGCCTCGGGCTTCCACAGGAAGAGCTGGAAAAACGTTGCTGGGGAGAGGGACGTCTGGAATTCAAAGTTTGTGGTTTGTGTTAAGCTTAATGTTAGCACTCATTAGGTGGTTGCCTAGCAACAATTTTTTTTAAAAAGACGCGGAAAACTGCAAAAAAACACTCTGATTTGGCCTTAGAAGTCTTTTATATTTGTCTTTAACCATGGTACAGTATATGTCCTTTTCAACAGAAATACACCTTCACATATAGAGCCAGTCTACTGTAACTGGAGTCATATTTGCATCTCTCATAGTACGTTAATATGGAAAAACAGCTCTCTGTCTCAGCTAGGGTATCAGTCCATCGTAAATCCAAAGCCACAGGCATCAGTAAACTCCATGCACTCTGCTGCTCTTTGTTACAACCTATAGCCAAATCACCATGAATGTCCACATGTAGCGCCTCAAAATCAACAAACAGCAGCACACAACTCCCACAGCCCCATGCCTCTATACCGACATGCTATTAGCGAACTCAACCATCTGTAACTCAATGCCAGCCTCGGCGGGGCTTTGGCTGAACCGGGTGTGTGTTTCACTTCGATGGCGGTAAACATAGAACAGTCATTCGCCTGTTTCATTTTCTAAAATGCATCGATCCCCTTGATCCCCATGAGCCCATGTGAGCAATCCATCAGAAGTCATTGAGGTTATTCAGCCCAAATTACAATTGATCTTTTAAAAGTTGACTGCAGGACACCAGGGAGTAAAGGACATCTTCTTTTTCCAGCTCAAGGAGAGCTGCTTAAGTGAGTAATATAGGAGGGACTCATGCTCTGTCAAGTGAGCACCTCCTCAATTAGAGTTAAGCTCAGACATCAATGGGATCAGAGGAGAGGATTTGACTGCTCTTCTCCCTTCCCTCCATTCTTGCGGGACGGTCTCGTGGCAACCAACTTGTGCATGCAGCCCCATTTCACAGAGCAGATAAGAGCTATTGTGGTAGAGGCTATTCATTGGTCTTGTGCAAGGGCATTCCAAGGGCTACCCGTGTAAAGATGCACTTATCTATCTGCATTAAAACCAAGGTATTCATCTCCGCCCCGGGCTTCGCACTTAAGATTCTGAAAAAACTATTTATTCGCACCAAATGGTTTAATTGAGGCACGATTCTAAAAGCAAAACCGCTTTCTGAATTACAAAAATAACACAATTTTTTTTATTTTCAACACCACTGTTAAACCATGAACACAGGATTGAAATGCAGATTGATTCATACAGAGACTTGTGATGCTTTCATTATCTTCTGATTACATTTCCATTTAGAATTGGGAAATGATTATACCCTCTTGCCTGCCAGCAACCACAACAGACAGATCTGGGGTAGTTCCAAGCAACATAATGCATCCTGTTCCTGTGGATACTGATCTCCGGTTTGCATTAACCGTTTTGTTTTTGTGTCACAACAACTATCGGATGGATTGCCATGGAATTCTCCTAGAAAAAAACTCTTCAGACAGGAAGTATGTGCTCCATCATTTACTGAGATGACCGTGGAGTATGGAAGCCAGTGGCTGGAACGGTTGAAGAAATCGGGGAGCCCAAGGGAGACACCAGCTTTTGAGTGTTAAGGCTCCATCTGGGTCCCCTGAAGTCCCCGTAGACAGAGAGTGGGGACCATGGAGAAAGGATAAAAGAAAAGATAAGATGGGCATGAAGAGAGAATGGAGGATTGAGACATAATAAGGAGTTGGAAATGAACTGTGACTGTGAGAAATATGTGACTTTTTAACCGTCAGTTGTAAAACAATTATCTCCTTCATCCTGTCAGACGATGACAAAAATCCAATGACTTTACGAGACGCCTCGGATGTATTATGTATTAATTTCTGCATTTCTAATGCATCAGCTTCCCCTCCAATCTGGCATCTGCAGTCACACCATATTAAGGAGGCGGCTCATCATGATAAAGGATGCTTTCCTTTATCCTTTTCACACATGTTCAGCGAGAGTGAGCAGAAATGCCGTCTTATGGAAATGACATCGTAAATGAGGCATCTTACATTTAATCCTATTCTAAAACATACTGACCTCAGATGACTTGATGAGGAATAGTATTATTTACAACACTCTCTCTCTGATTGGTTCATACCCACATACCACTGCTATGACCTCTAATTCCTTTGCACTTTCACTCCACGTCTGAAAAACAAACAACAAAAAACGTTAGACTAATGTGTTGTCACAGTTGCTTAGCAACAGGGTCACGAGGATCACTTCCACCAACACGACGCAGGTTACAAATATGAAGTAAAACCTGCTACAAACATTTGAGGTTAACTTGTATGGAGGAGTGGATTGAGCGATGCCCATCAACGTCCTCGCCAACACACCTCCACCTAACAAAAAAAGGCAAACCTAGTACAAGCAGTTACTAAAGTCACCCTACCGACGCTGGACAGTTTTTTAATGGTTGCACAATAAATGGCAACATACAATATTGTAGATAAAGTGCCAAATGATGAAATCAATATAACGCTAGGCTGTAATGAAAAAATAAATATGCTACTATTATGCCCAATATTCCAGTCCGATCGCACTAAATCTCACATGAATGACACGGTAATTTGCGAGTCATTTTGTGTGCAATAAGAACACCTTTTTTTTGCTTTTGGCATGTCATTTGTATGCTATGTAGTCTGTATTGACTGCAATGTAAACGCATCCGCATAAATATGTTACGCTCAGAGCTAGTGATGTAAACTAAAAAGTGAGAGAGACTGCAGTTGGGTAAGTGGATGGGTTCAACAAACACAGGACTTTCAACCAGGAGACCGGTGTCCTAGACAGTTGTTCATGTCCCAAAGTGTCGTTGAGTTATTTTGCCATGTTAGTGACGTTTGTGACGTGTTTTCCATACTTACAAATTGTTTCCGTACGTATTTTACATATGTAGTTATTTTAAGCCCAACCGTGATGTTTTTTTCCTAAACCTAACTAAGTAGTTTTGTTGCTTAAACCTGACTGCTTAAACCATTACCGTAACTTTGTTGTGTGGCGTAAAAATGACAAGCAAAAAAGACGCGTACAAATGACACGCGAAAAGTTTAAAATGCGTTCTCATGACGCGAGGAATGTCCATGTAAAATCTCATTCTATTTATACATCTTACCATGAGATCGGGTTGAATATTCATTATCAATTTTCACAATTTGTACAAGACCTCTAAACATCTTCTCTTGATATGATTCAGCTACCATCTGATCCGCTGCTGCGCGTTTGCACCTTATGCCACAGATGAAATGATATCCTTAGTCACCGGGGACGCTGCCCAGCTCTTTAGTTCTGATCACGCATAGCAAAGGATTGTGGCCATACATAACAAAAGTCTACGTTATATCCGTGATTTCTATGCGCTCACTTTTCACTTTGTTATATGAACATCAAACCACTTTTTACGTTGCCACTAAACAACTGTTTACAGTGGCTAATACAGTATATGCATGAAGAAGTTAATATTAGTGAGTAAGTTTGATTTAAGAATACAGTTCATTGAGAGTTCATGGGCAATGACAAATAAACACATGCTAACAGGTTACCATCCTGCACATATTCTTGCTAAACAGTGACTATACTACACACACTCACACCTCCCTCTCTGATACCACTCCTCCGCCCGTCGCTCCACGGCCCACAAGACAATTGTTGTGTGTAATGACCCGCTGTCCTGTTACTCTTGGCTGATCCCTTTCTACCATCCCCGGGGTGTTTTATTTTGCCAGCCTGATCGAGCCTGTGCAGTCAGTCGGATCCACCAGACGAACCCCGGACAAAGAATCATACAACTTTAATCTGGGATGAATCGTCATCTTGGTTCCCGTCCAAAAAACACACTTTTATTGTAAAAGGATGCGTTCCAGTTGGTATGGATGTTATAGTCCATTATGATTCGTCTACATTCTCTCTTAGGATAATTGATGGCAGTGTCATGGACATTTTGAGCATTATTCCGCCCTCAAACCTGATGTTCCTAATTTGTGTTAAACTCACAGGGGACATTTGGTCTGCCAAAAAAAAACTTAATTATTTAATTCCTGACTGACTAATGACTTGAATGACATTTCCTCGTAGTATGTAGCACAGATACCCTCCAAAACGGTTTGATGGATTGTTCTTAGCTGTATTAATTCATTTTTGGATCCCTGTCAGACAGGTGGGTATTTTAAAACATAATTGCTGTGCAGCTGTGCAGCAGACGACACACTACAGACTCATAACCTATACACTGTTATTCATCTCTCGCTTTAGTATGCAGATGATGAAGTGATTTTAAATCAGTGGGATAAATTTAAACTGATAGAATACCAACATTTGAATTAGCTTATATGGTCACAGCCATAATAAAAAAAACCTAAAGGTTAAATTAAATAAGCTAGAGAGACATTTTTCACGGCAATTACATTTTTGAAAAACGGTTATTTGATTCAGTCTAAAAAGAGGAATGTGTGGAAAAAAATGTTTTCTGCTTACAAGGGAAGATGAGGAGTGACTGTGCCGCTGTGAATAGAGTGAAAAGGTCACCAATCTGTAGTAGAGACAGGAGGAAGAACATCGCAATTCATCGCAGCAGAGAAGAGAGAGACAAGTGGCTGATAGAAGCAGAATGCTGCATGGTGTTTATGACTGCACCATTGCCTGGTGGTTTGGGAATTTGTGCCAGCACCCGAGGTCTAAAACTTGACACAAGCAGCCAGGGGAGAGAGGACATAGTAACATGAGTGGGTATGAGAGGCTACTGTGAGTGTTACATGGACATACTGCTGACATATATAGTTGGAAAACAACGTTTGCAGATACATGCAAGTGTATACGCAAGTAAAAAACAAGACAAGACAGTCGTCCAAAAAAACATTAGTAAACATGAACAACTCTCTACCACAATCCAAAAAAACTAGAGTGCTAAAACTCACACTTGTGATGCCATAGGCTATAAAGTGTGGAGCTTCTCCTTAGACAATGAATCGGAAGAGATGTTGAAGATGGCACTGAGAGCACCCGGGGGAATGCTCTGAGTATATGGGAACATTTTCTGTTTCACAACTGACAACACTACAATAAAATAAAGCTCATTTCGGTGTAAAGAAAGAAAAGAAACATTCTGTGGGGCCACAAAATCAGCCTCCGATTCAGAGAGAGAGTTGTTCATGTTTACTAGTAATTTTGGACTGTCTTAGACCAGAGGAATAACATGTATGAATTTTGAAAATGGGAGTAGTTCCACCTTTAATACTCATGTGTTTTACCTAAATTGTTAAGGTACAATAATATGCCATGTCTGCTTGTTTACCTGTATTTAAATTGTTAAATTAGTAGTTCACCTCTGAGCCATATCAGCTCTCACACAGCGAGTAGTTAGTCATCGACTATGTTTACATGCACACTAATATTCCACTATTATTCTGAAAGGAGGGTTTTCAGATTAAGACATGCGGGATATGCCGATATTATTTGGGTTGTCGGAGCATTTTTTGGGCGTGTATACAGCGCGTTAGGAATATGCATCTCAATTGGGGTTTTTATGTCAGTTTGCGACACGCGGCCCCACGGCCTCTCGCCTGTTGCGACCAGCTCTGTGCGTTGTACACAAACCAGTTAGCCTACTTTTAAAAATTATGAAAGACTTGGATATCAACAGGTTTTTGGGATATCGCAACGCCAATCTTTTCGAGATGGTGATCGAAGGAATGAAAGAGGGTGAATGTGTTCGCACGGTCGAACGAGACCACCACCGGTTACGTAAATATCAGTATGCACAGCTGCATGTGAACAGGAATATTAGTGGAATATTCATTTTCATTAGCCATTTAAACAATTAGTAAGAATTAAGGATACTAATTTTGAAAAAACAGTGTGTGTATTTGTGCTACATTGGCAGCTGTAGCATTGCCGGTGGCTTCGTGCTCGCCGCCGCCACACACAGTCTGTCAGCGTGGCGAAACTTTAACGAGTGTCCGACAGACCGCGTGTGAGTGTGGGGATGTTGGTGGTGTTATATCTGTGAATGTAGCAGTGTGTGTACAGTTTATTTGTTGGTGAATAAATGCTACAACTCCTCCGCTCCGCTCAAGCGAGCTCGAGAGATCGGAGTCAACTTCCTGTATCCTGCAACTCCGGCTCCGCCCCTTGAGGCGGGCTGTTAAATTGGACCAGCTTTTCTCCTTAAAGTGACGAACCACTCCTCTGAGCCGCTCAGCTTTTTAATTAATTATTAATATTTCTTTTAACCCTTTAACTGATAGCGTTAATCGGTTAAAATGCTTAATGCATGTAAACTTAGTCATCGTGTTCAGATGGAGCGGCACAATCCTCTGATCAAACTAAATACTGATTTAAAAACATGATGGATTTAAAGTGGATATACACACTTTTCAGGGTAAACCGTGATGACATTGTCTCATGTAATATTGTTGATTCACCACTCAATTCAATGTAGACATAATCTCAGAAGAATAACACATGCTACTAATGGACCCTTACCTCATTCGAACTCCGGAAGCACGTACGGGGGAAACTTCATCATCCACAGTCTGACCCGCTGACCCCCAGACAGTCTGCACAGTGAGCTTATGGCCTTCAGCGTGTTTAACAAGGAACACGAGCTGTTTCCTTTGGTCTGGCTCTCTAATTAAGCACTGACACGGCTGTTAAACTCTCAGTGGTCTTGTCTGCCTGAGACCACAGCTGGTTGCAGAAAGCCTTCCCTTGCTGTGGGGACGCTGGTTTTTCAGCTCACCTCGCTCATTTTTCATGAGGAGCTATTACAGCCATAACATTTTAACAGTAGGCAACGGGGTGTATTTATACAATAACAATAAAAAGGGAGCGCAGTGGGGGAAACGGGTCAATACAGCTGTCATCAAAATTGAAAAAGAAAAACAGAGAATCCTTATATCTCTGTGGAAAACACAGAAAGGGCCAAGTGTCAGGGCTCTGTCTTTGCTCGGCTGCTACGTAGGTGGTAGGGGTTACGCTGTTATAGGCACACACATGGCTGGTTTTGGTCAAAAGCCAGATCAAATGCACGTTACGACTATTAAGAGGAAACCCAGTAGAGCCATCATGCCTGCCAGAAGCTCAGAGAGGTCGCGACCTGAGTCTTTGTTGAATGTGGAGAGGCGAGCAGTAACATAGAGAGGATTAAATTCTGTTGCAAGGAAGAGAAAAAAAGTTTGAATCGTTTGGCAGCCAAAAGAAAGTTTACGGGATGATGCAATATATAGGGTCAGAGGTCAATGGAAGACATGAACACATGGCACCCTTAGGCTCCTGTTAGTGCTCCCTGTGGAGTCGTAATGCCCCTGATTAAGAGGCATTCCTCGCCCGCCACTCCAACAAGTTTGAGCTGAATAGCACTCCCCGCAGAGGGAAGCAACCACTCTCCTTTTATTAGGAGATATTAGATGTGACTGGGGCTGTTCCGCTGACTGGAAGCTCATTATCAAAAAAACTGCATTACCTCAGCAAGCTGTCCTTAGCCACGTCTATTCATGGAGAGAGGGGCGAGAGAGAAATAGAAAAGGAATATGAAGTCTTTGATAAAATAATAAAAAAAAAGTATTCCAAGAAAGGTAGTTAGGGTGCAAAGAGAGCAAATCAGTGAATAAGAGTATAGCCTTTAGGGTGAATGCAAATCAGCCAAAGGATATAAGATGTACACTGAGGGGATGACCTCCCGAATGAATCACTCTCACAGCAAATCCTCACATATACAAGCATGACATGCACAGACAAAGCCAAAAAATGGCCCCGTCCAAAGCCTTCGGAGGAGAAAAGACAATGCAAACTTGCTGGGCTTCGGGCTCGGTGCGCCCATGTATGGTGAGGCATTCAGCCCCGCTCATTAGAGGTCTTTTCCAATTAGCGGAACTGTCTGCACATCCAGCGTCACGGTTATTCAGGGGCCATTGTTTAGACGGCTCAGGCCCAGAGTTTGGGAGCCTGAGAGGATGGATATGAAGGAGTTTATGTGTTTAGGGGAACAATGGGCTGCTCTACGCTGAGTGGGGTCCAGAGACGCAGAGCTGTTTGTCTGTGAGAGCCAGCCAAGAGATGACAACACACATGAGGAGAGGATAGGAGTGGGCTAAAAAGAGGAACAGTGCTGCTGCTGCTGCTGCTGCTGCTGCTGCTGCTGCTGTTGATGTCCTCGCAGTCAGGCAGAAACCCAAGTGTTCCTTCCCCCTATGTTCTCCCGCAGTTTTGATTGGATTTCTCGCATGGTCATTTTTTGCAAGTCCAAGTCAAGTCTTTGAGCTAGTGTCCAAGTAAAGTATTATACTTACATTATACTTAAGTGTACACTTTTATAAACTAAGAAGTGGGCCAATTTAGTCCCAAGAAGTATTAAAGTAGTACATAAGTATACTACTAGCACATTGATATTAGTATATTTACTACATAAAGTATACTTGGGAAAAATATACTTGAACTTTCCTTAAGACTACTTTATAACATAAACTTGAAGTATACTACTTTTTCGTAAGGGAACGGAGAGAGAAGAGAGAGAGAAAGACAACAAAAGCCCCCCCTAAAATAGTCTCAATCGCATCTAGCTGAAAGATAAAAACACACTGCAGCTATCCAGGATCACATTTAGATGGATCGGGCTGCATATTCCTGTAGAATACAAAGACACAAACAGAGAGAGAGAGTGATGAGAGGAAACAAGGGAATACAAATATAGACAAAGTGCCACGGAGAGACAAATAGTCAGAAAGACGAAAAAAGGAACAGAAAAAAAAAGAAGACGAAAGTTGAAAAGGTACTGAACTTGATAAGACGGAGAAACATTCATTCATAATGAGAGCTAAAAGAACATAGAATGACTCAAACTAATAGCTATCCGAGCTTTACACTTGTGTGTACAGAGTTCGGTAAGTGGTTTTAGCGTCACCAGGGAAGACGTCTCTCCCAGCTGTGTCGCTCCGCTAAAAGGAGTGGAACAATTGATGCATGCACTTGAAGGCACTCAGCTGGCTGTAAAATAGAAAAGAAGGTAAAGGGGTGAAACGAAGATAAAGCTCAACACCGTCCATAGCTGGTACTCACATAAATAAGAAGTGTATCGGGGTGTGCATGTGCAACAGTGTATATGTGTGTCTATGTTTAGTTTTATGACTCAGTGGTATGGTGTTTTCAGTGTATTGCCCCATGAGGATTTGATGCAGTCTGCGACCTGCAGTCGGCGGCCGACAGCCCAGCAGTTTAGGTTTATGTGATATACATGTTCAAAATTATCCATCCATCCAGCCATTAACTGTAACCGCTTATCCTATTCAAGGTCGTACACACCCTGGACATGTCGCCAGACTATCACAGGACAGAGACAGACAACCATTCACGCTCACATTCACACTTACGATCAACAATTAACCTAATCTGCATGTTTGGGAGAAACCTGAGCACCCGGAGTAAACCCACACTAACACGAAAACATGCAAAAACTCCACACATAAGGGCCCCAAGCCGGGTTTGAACCTGCGACCCCTCTTGCAGCCATGTTCAACATTATACCAAGGCTAAAAATATCAATTCAAAATATGCTTATACAGTATAAAATCATGTTATAACCATTGGGAATATATTCTATATCGTCACATTATTTCAAACTGACTTTCTAACACTGTAGTATATTTACACAGAAGTCTGGTATTTCTGCTGGCAGCTGTGTCAACACCTTTTCAACGTCAATATGCTAGCTGGGATTTCCTAGTGGTAATTTGGCAAAGCGTGGAGGATTGGGAATAGAGCCGATGTGTGGGGGGGCAGGTAAGGTGCCAAGCCTTGGCAGAGGGTGGAAGGAAAGAGAGAGGCAGGTGAGGCAGATGTCCTGGCAGCTTTACAAATCCCCTTACTTTATACCTGTGGGGAGACAGAGCAAACCGGGATATATATATAGAGAACAAGTGCTCGCACAAAACAACAAAACATTGGGGCGGCCATAAAATAACCTAAACGACTCATTGGAGCATGTTGCGATCTGGTGAAGTTTATAGGCAACTAAAACATCTTGAGTAAGGATGGGGAAAAGATCACCTCCATGGTTAAAAGATACACATGATAGAAGACAGAACAGGACTTCCAATATTGTGCAAGGCAAAAATGTGCAGTAAGAATGCTGGTTTTGCTTTTGGCGTGTTATTTGTACGCCATGTCTGTACTGACTGCAATGTAAGTGGATCTGCGTAAATATGCTACACTCAGAGCTAGTGACGTAGAATAAAAAGTGAGAAAGACTGCTCATCGCAGGCGGATGGGGAATTGTGTCTAGAAGGTAACCCACAAAACTAAGTAAAAACCCTTGCGGGACTCACTGCCCGACGACCTATCCTCAACTTACCCATTCAAGGTCAATGTCTAACCTTAACTATTCAAGGTCAATGCCTAACCTTAATTATTCGAGGCCAATGTCTAACCTTAACTATTCGAGGTCAATGTCTAACCTTAACTATTCGAGGTCAATGTCTAACCTTACCTAATCGAGGTCAATGAGTAACCTTAACTATCTCTTGAAAGTTTCACAATTTTCGTGTTACCTTATAGCCACAACCGTGGATGGGTTTTGGGTCCATAACACATAGGACTTTCAACCAGTAGATCGGTGTTCGAGACCGGTGTTTTGTTTTGTAAGTTACGTTAGCAACATATTTGTGATGTGCTTTTTAGTGACGTTTTGTTTTGACTTTTTTTTGGTATTTATGTTTCTTTTTTTCTGTACGTATTTTACTTAGTTTACGTACTTATTTTAAGCCCAACTATGACGTCTTTCCTAAACCTAACTAAGTGGTGTTGTTGCCTAAACCTAAGTGAGTGGTTTGTTGCCCCCTGCTGGTACTGCAAGCTTCATACATGTGTGTAATATTCACGCCTTGGCAAGGCAAACATGACACTGACACACTATTATCTGGTGGAAAGGCGGGTCTATACACGCTTTGGCGTGATACCGTGTTCTACTCCAGGAAGTCCAAAAATGTCCCAATACTTTCTACTACACTTTTAAGACTTTGAAAACACATCCAACATATTTGGTGCATCAACTCTGGAGTTGGAGTAGTGATATCAACATCATAATTCTAACATTTACAAAAAAAATTAATATATATGTAAGTAAGGTACATTGTTCTACATACGTAACAATGCAATAAATACTACATTTGAAGCTTATTTTGGTGATTTTTGAGGAAGTAATTTGTTCTGTTATACTGATTTGCATTATATTGCAAAGTGTTCCTATTTTTGTGTCCACCCCTTCCTGCATATACTGCATAGTCCTGCTCCTATCTCCCTGGAAGCCTATATAATGCAGCAGTGGCCTCAGTGACACTGCAGCAGTGCCATCAAGACAAATTCCAGCACATTTGCTGTACATTAAGCTGATTCTGACTAATGAGATACAGTATAAGCCTAATGTAACACTAATGAGGGGTATATTTTCTTTATGTCTATCTTCCTCTCCTCACTGCCTACTACCCCCTCTCCCCACTGTCCCTTTCTTCTGACTTTCTTTCTCCTTCTCTTTCGTTTTTTTCTCTCTGTCTCCGTTCTTTACTTGTGACTAAAGAAAGGGGAATCAATGCCAAAACACAATGCTATGCATTCTCAGTCGAAATTAGGTGCCACTCTGCATTGCAATCAGCGGTCCCTTCTTAAATCAGGGTGCAAATTGATGCAGTAATGCGGCTCTCTCACCTTCTTATTCTGTTTGGAATGATTGTTGTCTGCATGTATAGTGTGCATAAGAATGTGGGCATACGGTACGTCTGGATAACAGATTGAGTCAGGGCTTTGATGCTGGGGATGGGTTGTTTATATCAGACAGTCCTACTGTGGGAACCAGGTTTTCTATGGAGACTTGGGTTACTGAGGCACTTTATAGAAACAAAAAGCCTGCAGTAAGTAACTGTTTAGTGAAAACTGGAGGTCTATCTGCCTTGTTATGTGTCCACATTGTCTGTCTGTTCGAAGAGTGACATAAGAGGTTCATCCATTTGAGGTAGGGCTGTCAATCGATTAAAATAATGAATCGCGATTTAATCGCAAATGAATCACACATTTTTTTTATCTGTTTAATGTACATTAAAGGGAGATTTGTCAAGTATTTAATACTCTAATCAATGGGAGTTGACCAATATGCTGCTTCATGCAAACATATGTATATACAGTATGTATTAATGGAAATAAATTAACAACACAAAAAAATGACACATATTGTCCAGAAACCCTCACAGGTACTGCACATGCATACAATGCTGTCATCCAAAATTGCTTGTGTAGATGTAAAACGTTTGACCAAAAAAAAAGAAGAAAAATCCATACCATAACATTAGTAAGTCATAGCAAGAAAAAAAGAATCCGGCTAACCTTAAACTTCCTACTTATTGTGCTATCCATGAGCTCCCACATAGCAGCCTACTATATATTCATTGACGGCTTTGAACAACAGCAGCAAAGAGAAGAATCGCCTTCATCTTCTCCTTACAAGCACCATTACCAACACCAAATATTTTCCACGGTAAACACTGGGATTTCTTTCTGACTTCTGTATCAGTGTCTCTCAGCAGCAATTGCCACTTAAAAATCCTCTTCGATATCTACTGGTTCCATTTTTTCTGCGGCAGATGGGGGATTGAGTGTTGGTCAGCAGAGAGGCTGTCTGCCTTGCATCTTTGAATTGCCTCACATACGGCAAGCCCGGACGGTGTCTGGAAAGAATACTTTTTCGCAGACTTAAATTAAACTACAAAAGGTCAAACACCGGCTGAACAAAATTAATCGTGTGCTTTGTTTCCCGCTTGCTGTCAATACGATGTGGGCGAAGCCCAGAAGAAGCAAATCTCCAGTGTTCCTCCTGCTCATCGACTCTAGACACTGTCTCACCTCTCTGAAACTAGGACCTCTGCCAAACCCATTGAAATGTAAATTTGGGGCCGGAAAACAAAAAGCTGTTGACCGACTCGGCTCTTTCGAAAATTCAGTTCACTAAAAGTCACATTTTTCATTACACTCTTTTCTCTCTCAGACTCACACCGTGACCCAGAGTAGAACTGACTCCATAACACTGCTGCTGACTCGGATTTTTACAAAGATCTTATGCTGCTCAGCTTTGGTATGAACATGTTTCTATTATAACTACATATGGATTTATTGTAGGATAACTACACACTCTATTGATAGGTGACAAAATCATCTCACTTCAAGATCAATTTAGCTGTTCTGGAGCTTCCTCAGTAGATGGAGTTTTCTAGCGGATGTTATCAGTGGTTATAAGCCATATGAACATCATGCTGTATTGAAGAAGACTTGAAACTAGCGATTGAGACCATAAACTCATGTTTACAATGTTTGCTGAGGTAATAAATCAAGTGAGAAGTAGGATCATTTTCTCATAGACTTCTATACAATCAGACTTCTTTTTGCAACCAGAGGAGTCGCCCCCTGCTGGCTATTAGAAAGAAGGCAAGTTTAAGGCACATCTGCATTGGCCTCACTTTTCAGACCCCGTAGTTGCCCACTGGTAGGGCCCTGCTACACCCACTAGTAGGTTTTGTCATCCATTTACATTGTCGATTACCAAAAGAAGGAATACAAGAAGATGACAGCGATCTCTATGCTTTCACCCAGGAATCCGGGGTTAGCATCCATGTAGTTGTGTTCACAAGCGTTAAGTTTCACTTTCACTTTTGAAATTTAGTTATTTAAAGCCAAAACATGATGTTTTTCCTTAAACTTTAAGTGGTTTTCTTGACACTAAACCTACAGAAGTTTTAGTTTTGTTGCCTAAACCTAAACAAACTGTTTTGTTTGTGTTCAAAATGGAACATTTCATGCAGTTTTGCAAATTGTTAGAACATGTCGATTTAAGTTTCACTTTTACAACGTAGTAGCCGTAAGCCCCCTAATGAGCTATGAGGCTTACGTTTTCCCAGATGTCATGGAATTATAGATGGTCAAATTTCCATTTTTTTCTGCACTAATGAAATTAATTTGTTTAAATGAAGTAGGATCAACTTTTCTTTTCTTTTTTCTCTCTTCACAATTTTTTGTTTTCCTTTGTTTTGTCATTTATGTAGGCTGTTAGGCCTGCTGATATAAGTGCATGTTTTGTGTTTGTCATGATGCATCAGTTTGGATTGTGTTTTGTGCTTAATGTTTTGTTTGTGTCCTGTTTAAAAAAAAAAAAAAAAAAAATTCTGAGCACTTATAGACATCTGGTCTATGTTGGCTTAAAATTAATATTGTCCTCTTCCTGCCCATGCACTGTCCTTCGCCTTCAATTATTATTGCATCCTCACAGCAATGAGCTCAATGAGTAGCAGCAAGCGGTGCAGCAAGTGCTTTTTTTTTGGCCCTGGGTTTCACTATGTTTGAAGGTTGTTGGCGATGAAAGCTACCTGAAGTGAATACCTGCAGACAGCACTCAAAAGCCACTGTCGACTTCTTTTGTCATTTATATTTACAGTTAATATTCTCCTCAAAAGACGCCAGGATGGAAAATGGAAAACAATAGGACAGTAAAGCACAGATCTCTTTATAGTAAAGCTGCAAATATAACATTATCTACCAGGAATTTTAAGTAGGGCTAGTGCATCATAACAATACATATTTTTTACACAGTAATATGTCATTCGCCACCGAGTACATCATAATTTGAGGTAGCAGCGTAAACCTGGATGATGACTTGTGGTCGGGGACAGCTCCAGTTTGCATTCAGCCCGCTGCGAAGGCAGACAAGAGAGCTGTAATGATAACAGTTGTCACTGCATACAATGGCTGCTAACTGTACAGCGCCACTGGAGCCAAGATTAGATCACAGGATTCACAGGACACGATTCAGGTTATCGCAATTACGCCGCACAATCAAGTATGTGAGTGATGACAGCTAGTCCTCCAAATCCCCTATTCAAAGATAACAAGTTTTGACTCGGCACATATTCATTTCTACATTGTGTCTATTTCCTGATTCTTCCATCTGAAAAAAAAAAAAAAAAAAAAAAAATCTGTTGACTTTCATATCCCAGGGGCTATTATCATGCCGTTGTTGCAGGAAGACGGGGATGTGATGTGACTAAATATAAATGGAGTGACGACAGGAGTGTTTGTGACTGCTGGTATTGAAGTACATTATCTACAAATACGTCTGCGTCTCTATACACACGTTTGAGTGACTGATTTCCAACAAATGTTATTTCATTCCCGACAAACACAGTACAAAGTGGTTGCACGCTCAAATCCTGCAGCTTATTTGACAAACACTCTGCTGACACTCTTATCAAGAAAAGAAACCATTATTTTTTTTTTTTACAATAACCTTCAGAGAAACAGGAATACTCTACTAATACCACAGATCTGTGGGTAATGGGTCTTTAGCGTTTGAGCCCCAAAGCAGAGCAAAACTCTGGCAGTAGCAGCGGGTCAGAAAATCTGGCTGGGGAAAGCCGAATGTAATCCCTTTCTATCACAACAATCCTCCATTTACTCACGAGCACTGCTCTTTCAATAGCTTCCACAGAGGTGTGGTCCTGGCAGCAGTCAGGCGTGGTGAACGTGTAATATGGCTTGATGTACTGAAGGGCTGCAAAAGAAGATTTAAACTGATTCAAACTCGATCCGCAATCTTAATCTAGACCGAGTAGCCCTCTGCCGTGTGTGGGATTTAAACACCATGGCCAGAGCAACCATTTTTGGGGCTCTTAGCAGAATAAGACCCCCTTACACCCACCCTTTTTACTGACCATTCTTCTGTGATAACAAGGCAAATGTGATGTCCTTCAAAGTAAAACCACCCTAACAAGACGCGGCAAGTATTAAAAGCCACTTTGTGCAGATTTTTTTAATGTGATTATACACATTTTCCAAATTATTCTGATGGCGTAAGCCACCAAAATGAGACAATCCTGGTGAAAACAGGTGCCGTCATGTGTTGATTTCCACCCCTTCGTAATGCAATTATAATATAATGTGCAATTAGCATGCTGTGCTGTTTGTGACATATGGTGCCTTCAAATGAAACCCGTGAGCGTGTGTTTACAACATGGAAAGTCATGCACACAATATGCTTGGGGTTCAAGTGGTTAAGTCGTAAGAACACCGCTGCTAGGCAACGGCAATATTGACGTTACTGTCGATTTAGCAAACATAATGCAGGAAATGCAAAAGCATAATGACAAGAGGAAAAAGATTAGGCAATTAGGAATATCAACATTTTCCACCAGACATACAAAATTACGAAGAATTACAATGTACGACTAAAATTACAATATATTCACTTATTATGTACCGAAAAATAATTTTCCAAGGCCTCCGCCATTTCTGACAACGTCAACAAACACGTCACAAGTCGCGAACTCAGAGCTTTCAGAAACTTTCCACTCATGAAGTCGGGAATACCACAAGAGGGGGGCGTTCATATGGACTCTTCTTGTGAACACGGTAAACACGACCCAATTTGAAGGAATCAAGTGTTATTTTGGATTCTAGCGTCAGCAGCTACCATCGTTAGGAATGTTTTTTATTCTACACATAATGGCATATTCATCACAGAACCCAGATGTCATACAGGCAACGGGTAGCAGACAGGAATGGCTAAAAATGCTAAGGCATAAAGACAACACAGACACTCCGGCGAAATGGCACTGAAGACTGGCCTCGATTTACACTGGGAGGTTGATGAGGGAATGAGAGAGGGCTGAGCGGGCACAGGTGACTGCTTTAGGACAAAAACCTATTATAAGATACTTTATCTGAAGCCATGGTCCATATCACTATGTCAATAGTAATTTACACCTTGACGCCAGAACCGCACACACGCCGAAGAAGCAGTGAAAGCACACAGAACACATTACATGCATGCTTGTCACATATGTTTTGGTTCAGGTGTGATCTTTCTTTTTGTCGGTTTTCCTCGCCTCATTCAACACACAAATAAGATCTGCTACCTAGTAGAAAAATGCCTGAGAGGAAGACAGAGAAAGAAAAATAGAGCGCTATAAGAGGGCACACGAGAGGTGAGCAAACAAAGCTGCTATAAACTGAAACTGAAACTGGCAGTTAGAGGAATTGCACCAAAACTCGAGCAGTCAATGTCCAATCTCATTGGTGGCACGGATGCCAAAGTGAAGCAAAAGAAATGTCGATCCAAAATAACATCAGCTGTGCCACTCCATCCATCTTAAAGCATGCAGGTTTGTGTGAAACCATCGTACAGGCGCAGGAAAATGACCTTGAGCCCTTAAAGAGTTGATGTCAGTGGTTAAACTAACGAGTTTAATAAACCTTTACGACCACAAAACATTGACACCAGGTCAGCGCATTTTACTGTAAATGAAATGGCCCTTTCAACTCAACCTATCATGGAGGAATATCCAGGGCACCAGGGCTGAATGCATGAAGAGCATTAAGGACAGTAAACACATGACGGAGGGGAGGCCACGAAGCAGATCGTTTCCTCTGTTCAGTGTGAGTGGGACAGACTTTAAGCCACCAACTATAGCAGCTGCATTAGACTGAGGGCACATTTGTCCCACACAAAGACATAGTGGTCTAATTAAGACCAGTGGCCACAAGGCAGAGAGGAATGTAAAAGAAGTCTGGCGAGATTCTCTAGATAGATAGATAGATAGATAGATAGATAGATAGATAGATAGATAGATAGATAGATAGATAGATAGATAGATAGATAGATAGATAGATAGATAGGTGGACGGAAGAAAATAACACTAATTTGTGAGGGAAATGTCTTTATTCTTTGATTTTTGGGTTGCTGGAAAAATACTACATACAGTACATGCTGAAAATCAAACATTTTTACTGTATTCATTTAGAGATTCTCCAAAGTAAAAGTCCCTAGAAGTGTATGACTCAACTTTTTCCCCATGAGCTAGTGTAAAAAGGTAACAAAAATCACAATAGATTGTACTATTGAATGACAACACTTGTAGAATCACAATATTTAAAAATATCGAATCGGCACTCAAGTATCATGATGGTATCGAATCGGGACGTGGATGGATGGATGGATGGATGGATGGATGGATGGATGGATAGATAGATAGATAGATAGATAGATAGATAGATAGATAGATAGATAGATAGATAGATAGATAGATAGATAGATCGATAGATCGATAGATAGATAGATAGATAGATAGATAGATAGATAGATAGATAGATCGATAGATAGATAGATAGATAGTCAGTCACATTAGTTACGTACTTAAGTAACACCACGTCCAGAGTTATTTTAACACAAAACACAATATTTTCCTATAAACCTAGCTAAGTAGTTTTATTGCCTAAACCTAATGAAATTGACACGTGTTGCTGGACAAAAAATTAAAAAGGAGCAATTACTTTTTGCAAGATATCATACGTATGAGAATACGTTGGATAGATAAACTCTATACCTACAAAAAGTAATACACTGTAATTCATTTATATATCCCACGAAATCAATTCATGTGTAATTCACGCAATCGTGAACCAGGATATATGATATAGCGGCAAACGGCACGTAGAGAGGAGGTCGGGGTGGATGGTGGGTCAAAAAGTCCCGGCCTTTCACCCAGCAGACCGGAGACCAAACCTTAAGTTACGCCACTTCCGGAGTTATTTTAACTAAGTATTTTTGTTACCTAAACCTAAAGAAATTGACCATTATTGCTGGACATTCGTAGAAAAACAAACAAAAGAGGAGGAATAACTATTTTCGTAAGATATCATACAAACAGTTGTATGAGGATACGTTATAGATAGATAGATAGATAGATCGATAGATAAGATAGATAGACACACAGTCACACAGGGGGAATCTCTACATCTGTCTTATCCCAGACTCTGTTTACCACTGGGACTTCTGCCAGTCTGCTCTCTTCCTTCTTGCCACATGTCTTAATTAGACCACTGTGTCTCTGTCTGGGTCTGAGGCCAAGGTGCCCTCACTCCATGTGCAGTCCTCAAGTTGGCGGTCAGACCACATCTGTCAAATCCACTTCAGCGACCCCTCGAAATATATTAGAGTCCTTAACTGTGCTCGCACTAAGGTACAGCCTAAAGCCAACACACTGGTAATCATAAAGTAGATCAACATCATGTCCCATCCTATCACAGCTCGGTCACTTGAGTCGAATCAGTGGACTTTGCAGCATAAACTCAATGCTTACCCACAAAAAGATTGGATTTAATCATCTTAATGTTGGGCTATAAACTCCTGAATATAGATTATTATTATTTTTAATAAACATCGATTGCGTTTTGGAATGGAACCCTTCCTCCTCAACACAAACTCCCTTCATTCCCCCTCCGCAGCCATCTCCTTAGATGTCTCGCTGAATTACGATGCATTCAGGTCCCGTAAAACAAACAAATCACTCCCCTGCCCTCATGTTTCTCTCTAACTACTTGCCTCAGTCACTTTCCCCCTGCACTGCAAGATCTCCTGTTCTGCGTTCAATGTCTTACTCTTACACACACACACACACACACACACACACACACACACACACACATACACACGCATAATTTCTCCCTGCCAGAGTGAGTTAATGGAATTGAAAATGCCGGGCAGCAATTTGTCTAAAGTCAATCAGTGCAGATGTGATGAGCTTGATTTGATTACATATAAAATTGTGATTTAATGGTTGGTTGGGGCATTGTGGCTATTATAGTCACCATTGACAGGGGCAGGAACATAAAAAGACAGACGTGGCTATTCACTTGACTTATTTGTTTTGTGTTTGTGATGGGCTATTTGCACTAATGTGCCTGGTAATAAGAATATAGTATTTACCCTATTGTGGGTATAAAGGCTTTTGGATGGAAGTCTGTCTTCTAAAGATGTGAAATGTTAGCAAATTAATATAATCTCAGTTTAGTTCATCATGTTTCAACAAAAATTGTTTTGAAATTGTCTCTGTTTTTTTTTTTTATTTGTACATCTTTAAAAAGGCTGACAGTGAACTCTGTATTTCTGAATGAATGCTGATGTTTCCACCAGTGTTTTTTGGTGTCGTTATCAACTGGATAGCAGTAGTTGGTTCAGTTATTTTTGATGTAGGCTTTCAGTATTAAAGGGTATACTGATAATATTTTTATGTAGATAAATCATTTTAAAATAATAAATAATACGTCCTTAGAGCTTTTAGAAATGTGCCGGATAAAAATATGGCTTTTCCTAAAAAAAAATATTATGATTGTGAATTAATCATTTAAAAAATGTTGGCGGGTCCAAAATACATGTTTTGTTTATCTCTGTGGAAGATGTCTGACATTCAGTTCCCACTTTTAACAAGGCTTGTGAGCCAATAGTAAAACGACGTTGGTATCACGTGGTGTCTCTGGGTCATCAGCAATCAAGATGCCAGTTAGTGTGGGGAAGAAAAATGGATAAATGGCTGAGTTTTACACTGGTGTCTCCATCAGAATGCAGGATAAGTGAATTTTTACCGTGGCAACAAGTGACGGCAGACGTTAGCACATATTGGCAGTCTTGGCTTAATCGTCCGAACAACAATAATCCATAAAATTACAGTTCATCATATTTAAACAAAACCAAGAACAACTACCAACAGCCGTAGTCCTTATAACCTTAACTAATGTGTTGTCACCGGTTAGATTGTCAAAATGAGAAAAATAACAGAGGATGAGGGAGAGTGTACTATCTAGTGATTGGATGTTATCAATGTTATCAACAGCACCTTTAAGTAAGGGCGGGTTCCCACCTAAAGGTCTGGTTCCTGAATCGAACCAATGCAAGGATTATATATTGTTTCAATTTTGCACCTGGTCCGGTTTGCGCACACAAAAACGCCAAAAAAGCCACGTAGTGGAGATGTCGTTCTATTACTGGTCATGCAGTTGGCTCCTCGTACGACTCAACAGTTGCAACCAAACCAAACAAAACCAAAACGGTTTTTTTTTCGCGGTCTGTAAATATGTATATTTCTGCTGTAAAGTTGAATATTTTAGGAGTTGTCTTTGGGGATTGACTTGCTTTTGGAGCCAGCCTCATGTGGCCATTTGAGGAATTGCAGTTATTGGCACTTCCGCCTTGGCGTAATTTTTCACCACTGGAGATTGCCGCTTATCTTTTGCCAGTTGGCCTATATGACGAATAACTCTTCAAGCATGTTTTAACTTAGTAGGCCATTACCCCTGATTTATAGTGGCAGTTACAAGAGAATAATCATCAACCATTTGATAACTATGATGCTAGACGATGTAAAATGAATAAGGGAATAAGATATGCTGAGGCAAACACTCTGACGACCTTCCCCTCATTTCCTTTTGACATTTGGAATATACCGACCAAAAGAGCTGAACGTTACACAAACTTCAAACGTGCTTAGAAGGAGTATAAGACTATCTGCGTTGGTAATAAAGGGATACGGGCTCATCCCGCATATAAATCTTTCTCACTACACTCTGTCTGACTCATACTTATCTATTCCTCAGTGGTAACGCACAATTACCCGTTGAAAAATGCTACATAAGGCATCACTCGCCCGCCTTATCAAAGCCACTGCAGCTGTACAGACAGATAAAGGGCAAAAATAATGAAATAAGTGTCTTTTTCACACACACTGGAATGGCCAGATGAACTACTTGCTGAGTTTTTGACCCGTGCGTCGCACAGTATCAAGGCGAGACACCCGACTGATAACAAATAAGGAATGCCAAAAATGGGGTTTATTTGATTTATCAGCTTATAAACTTATCATGGATGGTTTCTCGTCTAAAAAATTTGTGAGGTTGTTCACAAAAATAATGGATTAATAATAATCAAGCAGCTTTGGCTATCCATTAGAAATTATATGGAGAAGCCACTCATCCATGTGGTACAACAAGTTAAAACAACACTCAACATGCAAGGTGCTTCATCAGGGATTCCCAGGCAAGTTGACACCATGATGTCACATAACATTTGTGGAAAATCTATATTGCTGTTGCCTTTATTGTCGCAATTTCAGTAAAATTAGAGAGCAAGAACACAATGCACACTGTCCATTTGTCTGTTTACTGACAGTTAAGACTTGACTTGACTAAGTTTGGCACATGCAACCGCTTTGACTGTTAACAGCCGTTATCAGTTGTGATCTGCATAGATTTGAGGTGATATGGCCCTACTCTACCTCCTAATTGGCTCAGTAGGCCGTTACCATCAATTGGTAAGCTGGATCACTGCAAGGGAGGTTCAAAATTGTTAAGCAACGACCTCTAGTGGCCATAAAAATTATGATGGGAGCCAAGGAGAAAGTCAAGTGACATAGTATGAAGAGCTCTACATAGCCAGGAGGTTGGGGTGGATGATTGGGTCAAACAAACACAGAACTTTCCAACCCGTTCTCACTCCCAATTTGTCAAATATGGTCAGTGCCCCTTGGCATTGGATACCGACACACGGAGGTATACCCTTTAGCGACTGTATGTGATGTACCGGGCTTTCAACTAACTTCAATGTAAACCCACCCACGACATTATTCGACAGTCAGAGCAAGTGATGTAGGATTAAAAGCGTGAGAGTCCGCTCAGGGTTTGTCAGTCAGTCAGTCGTTTATCACGTGACACGTTAGTCAGTGAAGTTAACGTCAACCACAATTGTTGCCTAATCCTAACTTCCTGTGAAAACATAGGTTTATTTTGAAAGGACACTATGCATGTAACGAGTGTATATTGACACGCCGTCCCTGTCATGTCCTAAACTAACGCTAGAGGGGTTCCTATAGAGCGTTGGTATGCGATGCCGCTGGCACTGACCAAGCAGTGGTACTTGAGGATTTTGGAAGTGTGTCTTTCACCCAGAAGACTACTGTTCGTATCCCGTAGTGAAACCAAAAGTCAACATGTTGACTTATTTTAAGTTACGTACATAGTAATTTGCATAACATACTTAACTTACCTGACGTACGTAACATACTAAACTTATGTACTTTACTTAAGTTACGTAACAAACATAAATATACATACATACATGTAACCCAAACCATGTTCTTTTTCTAAACCTAATCAAGTAGTTTTGTTGCCTAAACCTAACCAAGTACTTTTTTTCAATTCACAACCACGTTTTTAAAGTGTCAACCGTTCACAATGTGCCGTTAGGTGCAGTTTGCCCATTTTGCCCTACACTAAACATTACAATGGTAATGACAACAACTGATAACGGACATTTAATGGGCATAACATTCAAAACGGGTGCCAAATAAATGAATCCAATAATGGCTACCATATTCCTTATTTATGTTCTAGTTCCCAGGTTTTTGTTATTCACAGAGCTGCTTTTCATTTCTGTAAAATATTGAAGATTAAAATTGATTCCTTTTCATCTGTATTTTGTACCAGGCACGTTAAGAAACTTTGTATTATTCATGGTCTTTGCCCAAATGTGCTATATTGATCAATCTGTGATAATGCAAGTAGAATAGAAGAAAGGACCAAAAGTTATGCCATGGGGTCCCTTTAAATAAAACTTTACACAGAATATTTTAGCCTGTCAATGTCTTCGGAGAACACTTCATTAAGTGGGATAAAGAGTATGAGACAAGCCACATTAAACCACAAGCAGCAGGAAGCTGTTGCTGCACATTCTCTGCTGAAACTTTAAAGGATGTTACAAATCTAGCAGCACCATATTCAGTGACGTAGAAGCAGGTGTTTTGTTTGTGGCAGCTGGTGGAAAACACCTGCTTAGGAGATTCTTTTAAGAACTTGGTACAAAGCAGACTTTGAAATAAAAAACTATGGGTAGGCTAAAGGTTCTACTTTAAAACAATCTCTTCTTATCACTATGAGACCGCTGTTTTTCAGGGTGTGAATGATAGGCCGGGTAGGAAACACAACCTGCTTGTTTATTAGGTCTGTTACCCAAGAGTGTGGTCGCATTAACAAAATCAATGAACTAAATAAAATGTGTCCCTTAATTGTTTCCTTCTTGTTTTATAGTCAGCATGTTTCGGCAATTATGCTGCTGTCTTTTTGCTTTACCGATGTTGGATAAGCTTACAGGTTTATTTAATCTGTCAGGCGGGTGAGTGTGAGGCAGCAGGAGAAGGACTGATATGCAGATAGTCGAGGCTGAGAGGGACAGCTCGATGATTTAATGACCAGTTGAAGACACAAATAAGCTTACAAGCAGACACAGGTAGATTGACAGAAGCACAGGTGGCTCGAAAGCAAAGCGACATGGTAACAAAGAAACGATAATGATCTGACAAACGACTGGGGAAAAAGGGACTGGTATATATATGTGCTGCAGGGCTGATGAGGAAATGAGGTGCAGGTGGGGACGCTCAGGTGAGGGGAATGAAGTGATTGCAGGGCCGATGGGAATGGCAGGATCTGGGGAAAAAAAGGAAAATCTGAAGGCATGTGGTGGACATGTATGGAATAACACTGAAGGGGTCTGCAGGAAAATGGAAATATGTCTGAAGGGAGAGACAGAGAGGCTCCAGGTCTGAAAAGTGAAGCCAATGCGGAAGTGCCTTAAACTTGCATTCTTTCTAAAAGCCAGCAGGGGGCGACTCCTCTGGTTGCAAAAATAAGTCTGATTGTATAGAAGTCTATGAGAAAATGAGCCTACTTCTCACTTGATTTATTACCTCAGTGAACATTGTAAACATGAGTTTATGGTCTCAATTGCTAGCTTCAAGTCTTCTTAAATACAGCATGATGTTCATTTAGTAAATTATGGTCCCATTTAGAGTCAAACAGACCATAAAGCAGGGGATACTTTAGGGCGTGGCTACCTCATGATTGACAGGTCGCTACCACGGTGTTGTCCGCTTTGGGAGTTGTCCATGTTTTCGTCTTACAACTTTAACCATTTCGCAGTGTGTTTTCAGTTCATGAAAGTTAATTATAACCTTTTTGGTTGCGTGTCACTTCTGGTTGCAAAACAACAAGATGGCGACGGTCAAATACCAAAATGGTGACGGACAAAATGCCGAACTCAAGGCTTCAAAACGGCAGTCCACAAACCAATGGGTGACGTCACGGTGACTAAGTCCACTTCTCATATGCAGTCTATGGCAGGGATCAGGGACAATTGAGGCGTACATTAGCAGCCATATCTGCATTCACAATTCTTTACATTTTGCAGTTGTTGCAAAATATGATGCAATTACTGTATTTTGTCATTGAGATTAAATTATTAACGCCCTTAAAGATATAATATGTAACCGCTGTCGGCTGCTGTCCGTAAACACACAGCATTCAAAGTCGGCCACTCCTCCACAGCTCAACAAGCCGAGAAAGAGAGAGAGAGAGCAGCAATGGTCGATGGAGCTATAGAGTGACTGAAGAGAGAGAGCGGCGTTAGTGAGAACAAAGTAGCGAATCAGAGAAATAAAATGTTATTTTCCCGGCAGTTATGTTTTAAACACACTACTAACTCCGCACAACTCCGCATAATCCTGCCGGATTTTAAAATGAATGCACATAACCCAACCGTCCTCATCCGTGAAATACGGCCGTTTTGTATGTGGAGACTTGCCTCGGTATCAGAAGCCGAGTTGTGTGGAAAAAGCGGCGATATTTGACCACCTGAACGGGCTACACACCCTGCGCGCTGTTAATGGCTGGGGGTTACACGCCCACGTGCGGCCTAAAGGCTGTTTTCAGATGCCATGAAGCGTCCTGAGTAAAGCAAAATAAGAATAAAAGAGAAAATACAGGCAGCGGGCAGGGTCTCTGTAGAAACAGACACCACCACATACATTGTTTTTTTAGTTAATTCTTGCATATTATACCTTTAAGAGATGGGTAAATATACCTCATACATGCTTTTTAAATGTATTCTAAGACCTTTCATCTCAGCATGAAAGGCCTTACACTTGACTTGTGATTCGCCCTCAAGGACCTGTAACCTGACTCGAGACTTACCCTTCGCTAACACACTGAAGTCGATGACTTGGACCTGTTTCAAATGACTCGAGACTTCACTTGGACCTCCTCTAAAGTACAGCTCTGCAATTACTCAACAGCCACAGTGTGAAATCAATAAAGAACCTTTCAGCTTGCCTTTGAAGAACACTTGAACAAAGAAAAAGTGCTGGCAAATGTGAGACTGTTGCCGGCTTCCAACAGTTATTGCTGTACCTCGTTTTGACCTTTTCTATAAGATGCTCAGCTCCATCCCTTCAAAGTGCAGAAACAGAGAGGAAGAAAAGTGATATGAGGGACTCTGAGATTGCCAACAGAACTTTAAAGTGGTCAGGTTTACCTAAAGTGTCACTCCATCTGTCTGATAGCGTAACAGTGCCTCAGTGCAGGCACAGCATTACATGACACCCAGCCTTCGGGTGCTGTTGTCTGGTGGGAGGCACAAATCTCTGCTGGCAAACTGCAGTATTTCCAACGTGCTACGGTCTATGTGTTCGACAAAAAAAGTGTGTTTACTGAAAGCGAGTGTTGCATCTCAACCATAGAGATCAACAGGTGCAATGGGATCACAGTGGTGGTCTCATCACCATAAAACAACAGATAAAAATCAGTTACATAATTGGATGCATGTTATTAGTAGAGTACTGATTTCCTTCCGATCCCCATGAACATTTTAGTTGTAAGTGTTTGTGTCCAATAGACAATCATGATTTTAATTAAATGAGCTGATTATTGACTGATTCTTTGCATTTTTTAAGTCCCACTGGCTTTTTAAAATATCTTCGCTCCACTTTTCTTTCCATGAAACTGCACT
This sequence comes from Sebastes fasciatus, assembly GCF_043250625.1. Taxonomy (NCBI): domain Eukaryota; kingdom Metazoa; phylum Chordata; class Actinopteri; order Perciformes; family Sebastidae; genus Sebastes; species Sebastes fasciatus. The sequence continues at coordinate 17,963,965 of NC_133813.1, forward strand.
GATTTTCTTCTATTTTATTGTTGCAAATTGTGAGGAAATGGTTGCTGCTGACGTTATGCAATATTAATGTGACTGATAGCTACTATTTCGACCGGCAAAATTGCATTGGCAGGCTAACTCAGAGGGTTTTTTGTCACATTTACTTGAATCATTTCTATGAATAACTGCTTTATATGAATTATCTATTATGCCAAATAGTAAGCGAAGTAGTGCCAGTGGGAATTATGGTAGTTGATCAAACAGAAAATGCTTTTTTTGTGAAGTTGTAAATCTTCATGACCAACTAGAATGGTAAATGATAAATGGACTTTACACTACATGTCAGCATTCACCCATTCATACACTGATGGCAGAAGCTGCTAAGGTGCCAACTTTGCCCATCAGGATCTAATCTAAATACTCATTCACAAACTGACGGCTATGCCTTCGGGAGCACTTTGGGGTTAGGTGTCTTGCTCAAGGACACACGCTCGACATGTGACCCGGAGCAGCCGGGGATCGAACCACCAACCTTCTGATTGTCAGACAGCCTGCTCTACCCTCTGAGGCGCCCCTAGAAGAAAACATCTTGCTCGTTACTGTTATCTTGTCCACCAGCCAGACAAAGTATTACACAATCTAATTTAATACAAGACTTCACCTACCATTGACACCTCTCTGACATATTCTCAAACAAAACTCAATTCATTATATGTCTCTGGTGTTCATGTAGTTGTGTCCAACTAGTGGAGACAAAGTAGTCCAATTTAGGAGAATAAAACAGAAACCTATCCAATCCAATTTTCCACTATTTCTAGCAACTCTCTGGACAACACAGAACTAAAGTCAGATTGAACAGATCTGTGTTCAGTCTGACTGCTGTGATGGACATTTTTTAGATGGCTTTTGTTAGAAAACAACTTTTTGATGGTGTTACTCATTCGATAAAGGTCAGAATATGTTAACAGTAGGTCCATCACCACACGCATTAAAGGGGAACTGCGCTCATTTTCAAAATTCATACCTGTTATTCCTATATGGTCTAAGACAGTCCAAAATATTAGTAAACATGAACAACTCTCTCCCAAATCCAAAAACTAGAGTGCTAAAACTCAAACTTGTGATGTCACAGGGTATAAAGTGTGGAACTGCTCCATAGACAATGAATGGGAGAGATGTTCTAGATGACACTGAGGGCCGCCAGGGGAATATTCTGAGTATATGGGAACATTTTCTTTTTCACAACGGAGAACACTACAGTAGAGTAAAGCTAATTTGGGTATAAAAAAAGAAAGCAAACAGTCTGTGGGTCCATAAAATCAGTCTCCCATTCATTGTCTATGGAGCAGTTCCAGACTTTATACCCTATGACATCACAAGTTTGAGACTTACTTCTCTGGTTTCTGGCTTTGAGAGAGAGTATAGCTCATGTTCACACTATATTGATTGAACTTTACTAGGCCATGGATATAAAATATTGGAATTCTTAATTCGGGTGGTGTTCCCCTTTAAAGATGCGCCGAGGCAGCAGCTTTACAGGTTGAGATTTGTCAATAAAATTTAACTGTGTCACAGTTTAGTGGTGACATTAAGATGTTGTTTGATGGCAGGAGTATATTATCACTGTAAAAGGGAGCAAACTCAGGGCTGTTATTAGTGGAAATGATTTCAGGAGCTGTGTTAAAATTTAGTATACTGCTGTACATGGCTGGATTATGGACCGAGCTGGTGGGGCCAGAGGCCTCGGACTGCCGGGGGGGCCTCCAAGAAGCCGTGCGTGGTGCGTGGCCCAAAACTTCTGAAGGAAGATGAATGATGAACCGCTACAGACGCATCAGCGCTAGTAGGCTACTGACAACAAGTCAATACAGTGTGGGGAAATAATAATGTGGAAACGAAACGAAACAAAACAAAAAAGCAGCCGACTCTTGTTTGTGTCAGCTGTTTGTGTTCGTCAGTAGAGAATATTCAGCATCCTCGTGGCCTGAGGCCTGAAGCAGCTCTTTACTTTGTTGGTGCGAGCCTTAATGTTGCTGTAGAGTTGTTTCCCTGATGGTAAAGGGGGAAGAACTGACTACACTGCTGTAGTGAGAGGAGGTTTGAGCTACCCTCTGTAGAGGCTTCGGGTCAGCGGAGCAGTCGGGATGCTTTTGATGTTGCATCTGTAAAAAGGCGTCGAGGGCAGGAGCGCATTGACTTTCCTTAGGGCGGGTAGTTGGAGCGCCTTCTACGCTATTTTCAATGTTAGCTCATATCCCGATCAACTCAAGCTACCGGACAACTTTCACTGAACTCCTCTGAAGTGAAGACTGTTGTGAATAATGGACTTCTTAGTTTTACTGACACTTAAAGCAGCAGTAAGTAGCCTACCGTCTAGCTGCAGTCTATGAGAGCCGGCAGTCACTCGCGAACTCCGACCAAACGGTCAAACTAGGCAGTGCTGATCAAATATGAAAGTTTGTGACCCGTCAGCCATGTTGAGATAAGTTGAGGAAATACCAAGCCCCGCCCACCAGCCGGAGCAAACGTTCTCATTTTACAGCTAAACAGCACACTACAAGATGTTTCTGAAAGCATTTGAGGAGAGAAATAGGCATTACAGTAACAGAATATTGATTCATATTTGATCAGCGCTGCCTAGTTTGACCGTTCGTTCGGAGTTTGCAAGTCATTAACAGCTGCCTCTGTTGAATGAACAGCCAATTGGAACGCTCTCTCTCCTTGAAATGACCTGCCATTGGCCAAATTCTCCTGTCAGGGGCTAGATTATTTAAAGCCTAAAACAGAGTCATGAGGAGGTGCAGACGTCTAATTATCTCTCAGGACACTTGAATTACAATATGTTGAAAGGTTATTATGGAATTTTTGCCCCAGAGATGCCAAAAACATGCTGCCTACTGCAGGTTTAAGCAGAGGTTGTCGTCCACGTTGTAAGTCATTGCTGGTGACAACTTTAGTCATGTCTGTTCGGTCTATTTCTGTACCCTGGTTTAACTCCCAGGGTACAGAAATTGGTTGAAGTGCCATCTCAGATGCAGCAGCAGCCACCTAGAGGACATCAGCTGAGCCAATCAACAGCATGTTTATCGGGTTTTATCAGCAATGCTCCTGTGACGCTAAAGTCAGTAGTCAATGGAGGTGAAGGTTTGGGGGCCGTAAACATCATCTCTTCCATCTTATCAGTGCGTCCCAGATGAAGGACGGTGAAGAGGAGGACTGAGGGACGCAGAGTCTTTTTGCTTTAAATAGTTTCAGCTATTTAACAACTTTTTGCATACAAAAATTCATGAGGTAAAAAAAGGACAAAGGAGCCATAAGTAAATCATAATTGAAACTTTATTGACAGATTGGATTAGAAAGTTGTTTCTGCGTTAAATCCCATTACGGTACAAACCAGGAACATAAGTAGAAGGCCACGCACTAGAGCTGAGGGACAGTGTAGAAAATTAAAAGGGCTTCTCAAAGCAGACGTGTGAGGTGCTGGAGAGCAGAGACAGCTCGGGGGCGGAAAGAAAGAAGGAAAACAACAAGCAGAGAATAGTAGATGAGGGAGGAGAGAGGATTGAACTTATCAAAACAACACAGCCCTTCATAGAAGGAGAGAATATAGACCTCCAGCAGCTTTACGTTGACGTGGGAGAAAAGTGTGTTTTTAAAACGGGGATGCAAAATAGCATATGTATTATTTCCACGTTTGCACCAAAAAAAACAGTCAACTGCTGACAAGATTGCCGAGCTGTTTTCTCAGGTCAGGTGTGACACCGGATATTTCAGCTTAAATGAGTGCGTTTATGTCACTCTTACAATACTGCAGAAGACACAACGTAGCCAGGCTGAATCTGCCGACGCTCAAAATCGAGATTAAATCATAAATCGAGGATGAACACGGTGAGATGAAACAGATCCGGGCCCAAAAAAAAAATCGCCGGGAAATCGGAGAATGACGCTCGCTGATTGGCCCGAGGTCGTCGTGGGCCAGTAGAAAGTAGCCGCGCCCTCTTTTAGGAATTGGGAGGTTGGAAGGTCTTGGAGGTGGCAAGCATGGCTCGCACTTTGGCCATCAGATCCTGAAAGCAGAGAAGAGGGGATGAGTTTAATGCGCTACACATCTCTCCAACACATATTTTGATGCGTCATTGGATAACTGAGAATGAACTTGAAGCGTGACATCAGACAGGAACGTGGGTGGGACACTTGGCTAGACTGAAGCATTTAGTTATACACCTGTGGGTATGACAACCTCCAGCACGTTAGAGGGCCTGAAGGACATTTACATTAGATTGTGAGTGTTGTTGAAGCCAGCAGCGGCTCTAAAATCCTGCACCAATATATTTCTTCATTATCTGCTTTGGTTCGACTTGTACCCATCTATTGATCCAACTCCAGCTCCAGTAAAGTACGGCTATGAAAAAATCCAATTGACAACGAACAACTGAGCTGAGGACCAAAAACGATTGAAAGTATTGGTGGGGAGAAAGCAGTGAGCAAATTATCTTATTTTGAAGTAACTGACAAAGAAGCATTCATGTTATTATTACTATTAATTTGAATTACTCCCTGTAGTGTGAAATAGCTGCTAGTAATGCTGTTCCCACTGAGAATCAACTTCCCAGTCTGCAGCTTTCAGATGCTTTTAGCTCATTGTTTTGTTTTACCACCATGCAACCTACACAAATTACGTTCCATTACAATTAAACTGCATTCTCAATTAATGTCCCGGATTATGGTTGCAGTTTCAAACACGTGGTTAATGTTGTAAACTGAAACAAAACAAAAACGCAACAATACTTTGTTAGGTTTAGGCAACATAACTACTTGGTTAGGTATAGCAAAACAAGACTCGGTCAAAACCGAGTATATGGCTGGACCGTGAATGGTCAGTCTGTGAATTTGTGGCTACGTTGTTATATAAATAGTCAGAGGTCGTGTCTATAATGTTAAATCCAGCAGTACATGTCCACCGCGTCCGGCGAGGACACTAGGGGACGCGCTGCTCCACTCAACTGGTCGTTCAAAGAGGTGACGTACCCTCTTGTGGAATGAATCTGATTGGGTCCCTGGTTTTCTGCTCGCTGTTTCGAACAGGAAACAACATGGCGGCCTGCTTGTAAACTGTTATTCCGTCTAAACAATCCACCAAAAATCTACATCTGAAAAATATTTTAAGCGATAAATAGGCTATGCTGCTGCTGAATCTCGTTTCATTTTACAACTAGATCGCCTAGTTTGACATCTTGATCCAAGTTTTGTGAGCCGGACGCATCGCGCTAGCTGGGCTCATTTGCATAAAAGGACCATTCCCCGCGTTTTCATTTTTTGAAAGAGCAACGGCCAATGAGGAAACTCCAACACTCGGCCGACCAATCATGTAACTTCATCACTCAGTAACTCAGTGACAGACTTTTGCCCTCTGCGGTCCAGCCAAAAAAAAAAAGACATCATGGTTTGGCTTAAAATGACTACCACATTGAAACAAAAGAAAACAAAAATGCAACAACACTACTTTATTAGAAAAAATAATGGCTTGGCTTAAAATGACTGTTTGTCAAAGCAGTTTAGTTGTATAGGAATGCAATTTTGGCTGCACCATGAGCCACACCCTCATGTTTAAGGTTAATATACTGTCTTGACTTAAGACTTGTTTTGGAGTGTGCTTCCCCATAATACATCTTTAAAATATGACATACTTTAAGTACAGAATAATACCCTGTAAGCACTGAGAATTAGATGCATCACCTCCTCCCCAAACCCTTATAGCTACAGTCACCTAATCCTCTATTTCAGCAGCTGACTCAAACGTAAATGTATTATGAGATAAAAAAACAACAATTTGTAGTAAAAAAAAAAGGCCTAAACCGAGAAATGTGAAGTAGATTGTAGCGAAGTAGGGAGCTGCGAAATAATTCCATCCCTTCCTTCTCCAGGTAGAAATGTTAAATTTTGCTGACTAGGGGGCAAATGCTTGCATTGCTGAGTAGGAAGTGTTAATTTGCATCCCAGGAGTGATTCATACACGCATGGACAAATATCCACCCTTGAGCTCTCCTGACAGATGAGACAAATTAACAGCTGTAATCACAGAGGGAAGGAGCTGTCATATCAAATCACTCAGAAGGCTGTTTCTCTCTAAACCCCGGTGTATCCGAATATACACACACACACACACACACACACAAAGAAGTGTTCACGGAATATGACAAACAAACAACGCTCCAAATTATGAACAACTGAGTGGAAAAAGTTGCTCAAACTACAGTTGAGCTCCTCGTCTCGGCGAATGAAAGTGCAGCGGAAATAGTATCGCATTAATAGATCATTCCGAGTTACGTTACAGCTGTCACACACGGGGGATAGCCGACTCTGGTTACATAATACTGAAAAAGGATGAAGAGCCCGCTAACAACGAGGAATTCCTATGAACAATGCATAGGATGTTGACCTAAATATTCCTTATATATCATCCGACGTTTTATAAAACATAAATATGAGATCGCATTTGAGAATGTTTTAAATAATCCAAATCCTTCGCCGACTGCTCGGCCTGCTGAGAACCAGCTTACACTGATCAGCAGTGGCATATTTAAATCCGATGAGGTACATTTTACCCATGGCGGTCCTGTTCCGTGGTACTTACTGAGGATTTAAAGGGGACCCATTATGCTTTTGTGTTTTTCCCCCCTTTCCTTTAGAGTGTTATATAGTTTTTTGTGCATGTAAAAGGTCTGCAAAGTGACAAAGCCCAAAGTCCACGCCAAAGGGAGTTACTCTCCCCGACAGAAACACTGCTTCTGAACTGCCTTAAACGCCTTGCTGGAAGTCCCGCCTTTTCTTCCGTAACGTGGTGATGTCACCAAGTAACAACTTTTGCTTATAGCTGCTAGTTTGGCACACCCTCAAACAAAGCTAGTTAGAGCGGAACTAGAGTGGAGACCGAAGAGTTCGGTTCGGTTGACCTATCCTAAAACCCGAAAACGAGTTTGAGCATTTTAGCACTTCCTGTTCCCTCTTCTGGAAGTCAATGGGTTTTTAGTTAGATGCCTGAAATAAGGTCTGTGGTTAACACAAGCTTAAAGGTCTCATATTATGCTCATTTCCAGGTTCATAGATGTATTTGAATGTACGTTCTACAATGTTTACTGTAGAAGCTGTCTCTGTGTTATCATGACTACAGACCGGTTAACGTTACACTCGCCGTAGCTTACCGTAGCTGAAAGACTTTATCGTGTACAATGTTAACATACCTGTAGGTGGAATTAAAAATGCTGTGTATAATTAATATTGTCATCTGTCTACTCAAATAAAGTTTGACTGTGAAACAGAAATGTGTTGTGTTGCTTACAGTCATTATTTACTACCTGTACCCTTCTACATGCATGACATCAAATTAATGTTTCATATCACCTGTTTAAACGTGTAATTACATAAAGCCTTTGTGAAAGAACATGTTATATTTAGATGATGGGAGTACATGAAGACTTTTCTGCTGGTTCTTGCAAACTAACAGAAGTAGGAGCATACTTTGCTTATAGTTACGAGGCGGAAGCGAGAGAGCCACTCTGTGGGCGGGGTCACCTAGCTGGAAGTTCTAACCGTTCCACCACGAAACCCTTATATGGCCCGAAAATTGTTACCGACGTCACCAGCGTAAGGAAGTGCTGCTCAGCGTTTTTTTTCAGACCCATTTTCGGAGAGATGGAGCAGGAGAAAAAGAGAGAGGATGGTCTTTTATGATACTATGGTGACTTGTAGACATACTGGGGACAGATATTGATGTTTAAAAGACATGGAAAAAGTGAATTTTGCATAATAGGTGACCTTTAAGAGACTTTGAAGTTTTTTCCTATGACATAAAATACATCAATAAATACCGCAGTAGTGAATTTCAAAGCCTTTAAGTGCCATAAAAATGGCGGTTTGCTAATAAGTGGCTAAAAAACGTTAGCTTTTTACTTCGGGCTATGGCTTTTACGCTTCTAACATCATAAAAGTGGTGTTCATTTGAACAAACATGTAAGTATCATAAACGTTTGTTTGCCACGGAGCATATTTTCTACAATAATCAAAAACCCTGGAGCACTCCATTGGTTTTCTTTAACTGGCCTCAGTCCACGCTCAATTACAGAAGTTTTTAAAATCCTAAATACAAAAAAAAGAGGTTGCATAACACGCATATGAAGACATTTTACAGATTTGCTTCTAATTGCAAAACACACACTGCAAGGTTAAACAATAACACGATACTGTTAGGGATATCTCAAGGGAGCTATGCAACATCTTGAGTTTTCTCTTCATCTCACACACATTCACAAACACCTGCCAGTTCTCCACAACGTTTCTCATTATCTGTTATCATGCTTGAAAAACAACTTTGATTGGACCTAGCCTTTTCTGTTATCTTAACTTTCAAAAACAACCAAAAAGATCCAAAATGAATTCCAAAAACAAAATACTAGTTAAACTATTGTTAAAAAAAAAAGACCCAAGGCAGGTCTGAAAAAAGCGTCTCTCAAAGTGCACAAAGCATCTATCAAACAGAGTAAACCACGAGAAATGTAAAGCAGAGACGGGCGATGGGCACAGAAGACGGAGGAACAGAGGCAAACATGAGGAAAAAAATGAGAGACGGGTTGAGGCGAATAGCAACCAGGCACCCTCGGGGAAGAGGAGACCATTAGGCAGATGAGGATGCGCTGAATTATTCAATATGTGTTTGTAAAACATCACAGATGGGGTATAAGTAGTTAGTGGTTGCGAAATCTGCGCGTGTTGCAACAGCAGCGAACAGCATGTTTTCACGAGGCTCTCGCTTATGTTGGAATGTTGAGATGAAGGCACGGAGACGCTGCGTTTGATTATGTGAGAAAGAAATACAATGTTTTTTGTTGAAGCATCAAGAGATGCGCGGTGCATCTGTGGTGCGTAAACACCGGACACTCGCTCTGAAACACACTCTCTCGCCCACATACACACACACACACACAGACAGTGGCCCATGGCCAGAGGAGAGAAAATGTTCCAAATTCTGTGTAAGTTGAACCAGTGTTCACAGAATAGCCAGCGTTGCCGCTCCATTCACACTCTATTGACCTCCATTAGCTCCAGTCCAAATGCTTCTGGGAATGTGGCCTCGACAGCAACCTCTCTACATTCAGTGCAACACTGGTTTTTCTTTGAAGGTATAACTGTTCCCGCACCAGAGGTTTTATACTTCCAGAGCTAAATAATCTAGTTACTAAATATTGCTGAGGCTACAGTTCACATTTACCGTTTATTCGGGGTGTCACCATTCTCCAAATCCAATATTTAATTTGACTTACGATCTTAAGGTCGTGATTTGACACCCCTACTGTCTATACATACACAGCGGGCCCTACTATTCACCTTTAAAAAGGGGCAGTGTGTAGCATTTCATTCAATGGAAGAAATAGAATAGAATGAGCTGTTTATAACTATATAGGGAGCCGGCCGCCATGTTTTTGCAGCAGCCCAGACCGGACAAACCAAACACTGGCTCTAGATAGGGCCATTCACTTTTTCGCGTCAGCTACCGTAGTTCTCCTACACGCTTGGCGCACGAGAGAAGTTTCAGTTGGTTGCACAACCTGCAGCCTCACCGATAAACTGCACCTTTAAAAGGCCCCATATCATGCTAATTTTCAGGTTCATACTTGTATTTAGTTTTTCTACTAGAACATGTTTACATGCTGTAATGTTAAAAAAAACAACTTTATTTTCCTCGTATTGTCTGCCTGAATATACCTGTATTCACCCTCTTTCTTTTAGTACATTTCAACAGAATTGCGTTGCTAGGCAACAGCTTGGGTCCATATTTACTTCCTGTCAGCTGATGTTATTTACATACACTGCAACAGGAAACAAACTGGGACACATTTAGAATGTTTATCTTTAAAACCGTGTAATCGTCTAAATATTGTATATTTGTGACATCACAAGTGGACAGAAATCATAACGGCTCGTTTCAAACGCACAATTTTGTGAATATGGGCTTTGTGTATTTCTCCGTATATTGTGTGTTTTGATAGTTTAACAGTATTTATATTTCACTTAAACCTGCTTTATAATATAAAAGACATGAAAATCTCACTTTTTACTATATGGGACCTTTAAATAAATGCAGTTGCACACAAGTTGCATGAGAAATAAAATACATCAAGCCATTGCATCACTTCATGCAAGCAGAAATGAAATTACTGACATTTTTTAGGATTATTAATCAAAGTTAGTGATCTAAGCTGAAAATGCAAAGGAGCACATATTCTAATTTAAGTAGTGAGACGGTTCCGAAGAGGTTCTTTCATTTTTGGAATTGATTTAAGGGCGTTTGACAAATCGAGGTGATTGACTTTGAAATTTGTCTTGAGGGATGTTTCTCCATGTTTCCACAGCAGTCGCAATTAAGTAAATGAATAGTATATTGCACTTAAGTGCTGGTGGAGAGAGGAAAACCAGACAAAAATGAATAAACCCAGTAAATTGAAGAGAAAACAGCGTGTGACTATTTGTCTTAATGATAACTGATTGAAGTGAAAATCGGCTTGACAACACTTTGGAGCCTTTTGTTCTCGTTCAAGAGAGAACAGTGACACCAAGAAAAATAACTCGAAAATATTTTTTTTTTGGTGAAATGAATCTAGGGATCTGTACACTCGTCCTTACTTCCTGTCATCTATTCAGCTTATAGCGTTACGCCTATCCTACAAACAGATTTCTCTTCCAGAACCGGTGCGTGTGCCTGCATTTGATTAAGGTGCATTTCTGAAAGCAGCATGATAAACAGCCATAAATTGGACATTGTCATTTTAAACAGGGTGGAACGGGGAGAATGTGTACCGAGGTCAGAATTTATCTGAGGTTACGTTGTGACTTTGTGTACCACTTACTCAAACGTGGTTTTTCCATTTTCACCCAAATGAGGAACACAATCCTCCGTGGATAAACAAAACACAGACACGGCCCATCACTTCGCTACACTCGATGTGTCACATACAACAGATGCGGCAAGTACAATGCGCGCAGCATTGTCATTCTCACAGTTGGTATACCAACTGTGAGAAAGTGGCTGCACGCAGAGCCTGGAGTGTGATTGCTATAATTTTAAGGATGGAAGTGTCAATGCTGTCTTTAACACTCGACAGGAGGCCGTGGGCGACATCAGTAGTCATCAAGTTAATACCATATCATCACTTTTGTGTTTTTTTTGGTTGTTTTTTTAAACCTGCAATAACAGATTTTTTGGCCACTTGGGGGCAGCAGAAACAAGTTGTGAACACTGGCAACATCACCTTTTAAGTTCATATGGCAAATATGTTAACAAACAGTTGCTTATTTACACATCCAGCAGTTGCAGAGCAACGTTAGCAGTCATTTGGAGAAGGGTCTAGCTGCAGAGCTCCAGGATACTCATCCGAACTCATCAGGATACAATAGCATGTGTTCACAGAGTGCTCAGGGGTGACGTATTTTTGTGGCCAACCAGGAAGTTAGCATCGCCCTGATTCCCTCGACAAAAAGGTTCAAAAAAGTTTTTTTTCCACTGGGTTTTGGATTATTGCAGAAGATAACCTCTGTGGCAAATAAACATTTATGGTTCTTACATATTTTGTTCAGCAAGATAATCTAGACAAATAAACACCACTGATATGAGTTTTGAAGAGTGAATGCACCAGAAGTAAAAAGCTAACGTTAGGCTATAAACGAACTACACCACGGTCGCATGAGCGTGAGTATACACAAGGAGACTGTAAAGGCAAACGAGTCGGCATGATGGCGTTTAGTAGTCTGATTTAGCAACTCTTCAACTTGTGTTAACCAAAGACCGTAGTTCAGGCTTCTAACTAAAAACCCATTCAAAAAAGCCATTGGCTGCCAGACGAGGGAACCGGAAGTAAGCTAAAATACTAACTCATTTCTGGGTTTAGGACTCATGCCTGAAGCACTCTATTAGTTTGAATATTGGCCACACAACCTCCACCAATAACACTAACGTAAACAATACAACCTTAATAGTTCAACTGTAACTTATAAAGTTTAGTTAACGTAACGTTAAGCAGCAAATAACGTGTACGAAATAATTCTAATGCCATTATCTTTTTGTTTGCCAACGACATTAATGTCAAAATATTAATGTTGTATTGTTTAGCTTGGTGTTATTGGTGGAGGTCGTGTGGCATGGACGTGATACAATGTATCAAATATAGCACCATGGGTCCTGGCAATGGAGATGGGTCCCAGCGCTCAAGGTGGGCCCGAGCCTGGAGCTAAATATCTGGCAAAAACCCCCAAACAAACCCGTACAGAGTCTACAGCCAAGGAGACAAAAAACACATTAGAAAATAGTGAAACTTTTGCTAACCCAATGTCTCACAGGAGTTTTTGGCTTCTGTGAAGAGCAGAGGTTGAGTAATTCATAAATTCTGGGAGGAACAACTTATTGAACTTAACCTCCGGTACCTCAGTAGAAGTGGTAACCCTCTCTTTTTTTTTTTTTGGTCTGAATTTACACGTGCTGAAAGACAGCACATTAGCTCTGTCTCCTTTCCTCCAGAGAGGTGAAATCCCACATGCAAAGAGATGGATTTTGTCAGGGGGGCAGGTTCGCCAAGGTCTCCGCACTCGTCTGCCGCTCAACCGATATTTGGCCTCTCTCTTCCTAATTTCTTGGCTACGCTCCCAGAAGGAGTACAAAAGGGTGGAAGTGCAATCTCAGCCCCGGATGAGTTGCTACAGCTGTAGCATGCAAACTTTTGTTAGTAGGTTGAAATGGTAGCGTATGGGTAATGATACCCATGTTACTCTGTTAGAGGTAGACGAAATACCATAAACACCTTTCAACCCTGGTAACTATAGCCTCAGGAAATTTACAGCTGATTGGACTGCAAGCTTCACAGAAGACTTCGGACAAGTCAATCTCAATCTTACTGCAAGTGTAATGTCTTTGTATTAATACAGGATATCATTTATACACACACACCTGCACACACATTTGAAGTGTAAATTAATAGGTGGACATGAAGACATAAAACTCTAAAAACAAAGATGCATACCCAAATGCATATATGCGCACAGCCAACTGCAAGATGCAAGATGCAAGATGCAGGTGATAAAATATGTACCGATTGATTGATTGATTGATGATACCAATTCGGAAATCTAGTTATTCAAGGTTCAAACTAATTAAGCTTACTAAAATATATATGCATGGGTGTGTTGATAAAGCTGAATATGTAGATAGAATAATAAAAAATATATAGATTAATTTCCACACATTTCCTCCCAAGAAGTCAAAAACAAGGCAGCACTTTCCGTCCTTCCTCTTCGCATGATGGAAAGACGTTAACAGCACTCAGTTCTTATATTCGGTAGGCTGTAAAGTTCAGCAGAGGACATATTTGGGATAAAAGCCAAAGAACAATACCTGAGTTATTTTGGACTGAACGGAGGATACTATGGATGAGGCCACTGCTTTGTCTTTCTCCAGAGATCCACCCCTGTAGAGAGAAGAGAGAAAAACCAATCATGTTAACAGGAGAGGTTATACAATATTCATGATATCCTCCGAAATGTTCAAAGTTGGACAGACTTCGAGAGCTGTAGACGAGAGAAGGAGAGGGAAAAGAGAGAAAAGAGAGGTGGAAGAGGAACGACATGTGACCTGTAAAATACTAAAATATCCACCCGGAGCCAAAACTACCACATCAACAATGTCAAATGAAGACAAGCATATAATCACGCAGACAAACAGGAAGATGTGCCAAAAATCGCAGGCCCTCAGATTCAACTTCATGTCCAAAGCTTTTAATCTCTCTTTATCTGGCCGCCCCCAAAGAGTCTCTGAACGAGGATCCCTGTCTGATGAAATCCTTTTGAATACTGGGCTGCCCAAAGGTTGCGTTTTATCTCCTACACTTTTTTCTATGTATATATATATATACAGTATATATGGAATGCAGATCTATGTATGTATAGTATGTAAGTACGCAGGTGACATGGCAATGGTGGATTTAATATTTAACACCTCGTTTCCACATAGCTCTGTGTACATATGCTAGTCAACCGGATGTTAATTCATTCCTATGGGAACCACCGTGATCGCCGATGTGTTTGCGAAACTCCTCCTTCCAATTACTTTCGCAAATTTACCTTGAATACATTGAAAAATTCAAACTTTTGCGGCAGATTACGGACATACCGTGTGCATGTTATACTAACTTCCTAAGAATTAGCGAATTAATAACTGATTGATGAATGTAATACAGCTCTATTTATAACTTTCTTTCCCCTTTTTTAGCCGGTTTTCATGAAATATTTTGTTAAAAGACTACTATGACCTACTATGCATGCACTCTATATGTTACACAGCGAGCAAGCTGCCAATGTTGTAGTGCCGTCAAACTTTTCAAATAAAAAAACAACAAACAGAAAACAGACAAAATTAACATTTCTCCCATATCTGCGGTGGCGTTTCTATTCATTCGTAAAGAGATGCATTTCCTTGCGTTAAACACCAGGGGGCGGTCATACGCATACTACGCAGATTTACAGACACAAAACAAAACTGTGTGGAAACGAGGCGGGAGGGTTATGATGAATTAGGGAGTTCCTAAATGAATCACATCCACACGGTGTCAAGACAAGAGAGCGCTTTCTTTGCTCATAAACATGAACAAGAGGAACTTGTTGTCAATAATAGGGCTGGGCAACCAATGTGGTGTCAGCCAATTACAATCGAGGGGCCAAGCTGTTGAGATGGTAGGTAGTTTTAAATGTTTAGGAATGGTTTTTAACACTCAGACCACATTTGTAGGAAGGCAACGCAAAGATTATTTCTTTTAAGGAAATTGAATAGCTTTGACGTGAGCAAAGGAGTCCTGAGGATGGTTTACACCAGTCTAGTGGAAAGTATAATTTCCTACAGCATCACTTGCTGGTACGGGTAAATTTAGGGAGCGAAAAACAAGCTCACAAGAATAATTAACACTGCCAGCAAGATTATACGAAACCCCCAGAGACAGCTGGCGGAGCTGTATAATACACAAACCAGGAGGAAAGCACCATTAATAGTTCAGGACCCTTCACATTCTTTGTTTAATGAATTTGTAAAACTCCCTTCTGGAAGACAATATGGGGCACCCACAGCAACGAGAATCCGCTTTAAGAGCTTTTCCTTTTTTTTTTTCTGTTAAGTTCATGTATATCTGTGAAGCCGAAGACAAATTTCCACGCTAATGGACGAAAAAAAAAAAACGTCTATTCTGCCGTCGGCGTCTAACATTTCATAATTCATCAAGAGCTTTTTAAAAATAGAAAAAAGTCAGGCGCATCTAGTTGATTGAACGCAACGGGTGACAAGAAACTGCAGAACAGACGGCTGCTGATGTTGTAGAGTTTTCCAGCTGTAGTCCACTGAAAAAGTAGGACAATTTGGAATGTGTGTATCTGTGTACGGCAGTCCTTCTTGGGTATTAGACTCCTTTAAATACATAACTTGGGATTATTATGGTACGCTGCTCTAGTTCCATCCCTTGTAGAAAATAAAATATAGTCTTTTGATAAGAAAAAAAAGAAAAGCCAATCGCCTTCTGTAATTGTTCTGCTTATGTGGCCACTCTAATAATAATTCTGCTCTCTGAAAAGACAGAAAATGACTACATACAACCGACAAAATGAAAAAAAGAATAAAGGAAATAAAAGCATTCTCGACTTAACAAAAGGCATCGCCTGGTGATGTGGGATGTTGTTGGACAAAAAAACAATGCTTTAAAAAGCATGAAATTGTGGTTTATGAAATACCTTGGTTATAAGCAAAACTGTCCCTGAACAAAAAAAAAGGAGCCTTTATGTTTATACAAGCAAACCATATTTCCATGGTATGTGGAAAAAGAACATCACAGTTATTTAAGAGTTCTGGGTTACACAAATCTAAGATCCGCAAACAACTTCTGTTCACTAGCTTGCTAAACATTTCCTTGAATCAGTTACACAAATTACCATTTAACAAATTCCAAATTTAACAGCTTGTATTCGGAAACTTTGGGGGAGGATAGTGGATAAACAGAGGCAGGATTCAGCACATAATTCATCCGTATTATCTCTTAAACTGCCATTGCAGCTTCTTTCACATTGTGTGCTTTTATTCATGATTCTTCAACAGTTATTTCCCTCTTACAGATGGGAATGATGTAGGGCTGCAACTAACGAATACTTTCATTGTCGATTAATCTGTTGATTATTTTCTCGATTAATCAATTAGTTGTTTGGTCTATAAAATGCCAGAAAATGATGGAAAATATTGATTTTGTGTCCCAAAGCCCTAGATGATATCATCAAATGTTTGTCCACAACTCAAAGATATTCCGTTTACTGTCATAGAGGAGCAAAGATATATAAATATTCACATTTAAAAAGCTGGAATCTGAGAATTTTTACTTTTTTCTTTTCTTAAAAAAATACTCAAACCATTAAGTGATTATCAAAATAGTTGGCAATTCATTTGCAGCTCTAGAATGATGACCAAATAAATTATAAAGTTTCTTGTTGGAAAACAACAGAGCCTTTTATGGCTTGCGTAAAACATATAAACCCCTCCAAATTCCTCCTTTGAGACCTATAGTGCCTAGTAATGACATTTTAATGGAACATCTGTCCCAATTTGTTGATCATTTTATCAGTTACACCTTTGCCTTTCTTTTCTCGATGACACCACAGCTATTTTGAATATTGCAAAATATTTTGGATGCAATGACAATGAGCTCCTCACTACTTTTGATGTGCAGTTTGTACACGTGTGTCCTTCCATAACATTGGCCTTGAAGTGTTCAAGATGATAGATGATAGATGATATTATCTTTAAAAAAACGCCTGGCTAACTAATACTCCCAAGGATTTTCTGCTGACCTTGACTGAGATTATTCTCTCCATGAACTTTTTTTTTAAATATTCAAGGAACTATTTTTGCAGTCAGACCGTGACCAGCCATGGGAAGTTCCTCTGCCCCCTTCATATACTCTTGTCTTGTTTATGGGAAGAAAACATCATTTTCAACCCTGCAAATCCATTCCTCTCGAAAATTGCTTTAAGAGATATATTCATGATTTTCAGATAAGCTGGAGAGGCAGCACTCAAGAATTGCACTTTTTTTTTTTTTTGCAATACTTTACAATACTTGAATGCCGCAACATCTCATTATGGATTACAACGTTGAACATATTGACTTTTTTAAATCACGTGATTTCCATTTGTAATAATGGCAGACTGAAAACCACTAATCTTTTGAAAAACCAAGCAGCAAAAGCAGGCTCCTAAAAGCAGACAGTGATCACTCAAAAAAACCTTTTTAAAAACATCCCAATAGGACATTTTCTCCAGCTGTAGTGAGGACAATGATGAACTAAAGGAATGCTTCAAGGCCAGGGGATACCCTATGGCCTTTTACATAGTCAGCCTATCAGAGAGCAGTGAGCACAGACAGACAGACAGTCCCTATTGGACAAAAAGCCCAAATTTCCTCAATAGTTTATTTGTTTGACCGTTTACAACCCAGTCTGTGCAGATAAAACAAACAATTACTTAAAAATTAGCACGCCCTACAGAGTGATCCTTCTATTATGGACATCTTTTCCAAATTCCCACTAACTTCATTCCGTCTTCGTCCATTTATATCTTTCCAAACCTTCGTTGTCCACTCGGTGTGCTCACTGCTCCCTCTCCACAGATGCAAAGAAGCTTGTGCACCCACGCACAGGGGAATTTATTTTTTAAATCCAGTCCTTAATAAGCTGCAGTAGTACATCTATAGTAGCTCTAAAACTGAGGATTGCAGAATTGCTAATCGCGCCAAGAATCTTGAGTATGCAATGGCACGTCATTATGTGAATGCAAACCATTGATCTACCATAAAATTCTGGGGTATTGAAAATATTTCCTCATCACCTAGGGCAGGGGTTCCTCCACATTTTTCATGTCAAGGATCCTTAAATTGATACACATTAGGTCACGGACCCCCCGTTTGATAAGATTTTGCTTCAGGGACCTCCATCTGAAAATATTTTTGGTTGTTAGATAAGATTAAGACCAGAATTTTATACCCAACTACAGTTGAGATAACCATAGAGGAAGTGAAACTTATGATCAGAATAGTCTTATGACTCTTACTCACATTAAGCTCACTTCTATAGTGAATTAGTGAAAACAAACTATTCCCTATTTTTCTGGGGACCCCCTGGAACTCCCTCAAGGACCCCATGGAGTCTCTGGACCCCTGGTTGAGAACCACTGGCCCCAAGGGAGGGGACATTGAAAATAAACTGTTCTGCAGAGAAACCTACTGGATTTATACACAATTGAGCCACATGGATTGAAAAGGGGGAAAATCAATTAATCTTGTTTTCTATGGAGACTCCTTAACCTAATGCATGACATATTGGTGATATTCAGGCACTTACAAATCCATTTTACCGATATGCATTTCCAATGTAACATCTGACACTGCTGCTCCGGAGAGGGTAATTGCTTCAATATGAACATATTCGAGAGCTGCATGAATTAGCATTGCCATTTGCTTGCAGTGTAATGGCCCGATGCGACGTGAAGGGCGGCATTTCTGTGCTCCTTTCCCATCGGTCTGTTAACTTTTCCAGCTTTTCTTATGTTCTTTGCTGGATTGATGACAATCTCTACTTCCGCCACCTCCTCATCAACTGTGTTCACTGACCATCCATACTGTACAACGACTCAAAAAGAATGAATTACACCCAACCTACTTCAGTAAATTTGGTACCGTTTCACTAAACTCCAGCTCCTGTAGTACAGTGGGCATGCATTTTGTTTGGAAGCAGAGAGGGAGGGAAAGGTAGGGAGTGATTTTGCCTCAAGTTCATTTGGCTGCAACCCTTGTAGCTCTACATTTTGCCCTCTAATTATCCAGAAGTTAATGTATGCAGCTTTAATTGTTTCCGTGTTGGAAACAGTTTTAAACCAACAGCCCCAAGACCTCAGAAGAGGTCTTTGTGTCCGTTGCCATAAATGCCTTTGTGCCTTACGACCCTCAAGCTGAAAAGATGTTGGGCTCACATCACTGGCTCTTTAGGTTTAACGCCTTAAGTCTCTCTCGTCCGTCCTGGATTTAGAATTCCTTGGACAACACGGACGAGGCCTGAGCTTTGTTTTACCCGCTAGAGTTTCATATTCACAGAGTATTAACAGTTGTATTCAACACATCTTTTTGGATGACAACGCCGTCTTTTGATGACACAATGCACAACACTACATAAAATTGATCATTCTGAAGCAGAAAAATCCACCTCTGACAAGATTTCAAATCTGGTAAACAGCAAATATGTAGTTTACAATGGTGGCGCTGACAGATTTACCACTCAATTTTTCCTGTATTCATTCTTTGAAACAATGGATGCTTGATTTCAGACGGAGGAAGATAAGCAAGGGATAATGTACAGCCAGCCAGTCATTGTTGTGAAATAAACCCCGACAGGGCGATGCACGAGGAGGGGTCTTGCATCACCCTGAAAGGGTCTCGCTGTACACTATCCCACTTATTACACGGCCACTTACTTAAGAAATCAAAAAAATTGACACAAAACGGTCCTCCAGAGTCCGAGATTAGAACTGCGTCCATAGCAACGGTACGTTATACATAGCAGCGGTCTGCTATAAAGAAATAACAGACCGTAGAATGCCGTAATTGACCAATCAGAATCGAGTATTCAACAAAGCCGTTTAATAATAGTAGGAATCTCATTTCTAGCCAACGAATATCGATTTTACCACTTGGAATTACAACTGTTCAGTGTTGCCAGATCTTGCGAGAGAAACAAGCAACAAGGTCTATAGAAACAAGCACAAAAGAAGCAATTCTCCCTCCCAGAAAAAGCCCAAAACAAGCGACCTTAACTACCTACCACAATGTGAGAGAGGGCAGCCACTTGATCACTTCATATATACTGTATGTATGAATTTATTTTGAATTGAATGCATTTCATTGCATTTTTGCATTAATTTTTAGCTTTTAATATTACATTTTTTCTTGTCAACTAAACTTAAAGAAGTTGAAATTGAATTTTTGCATTTCGTTTCATTTTTTGCAAATCGACATAATGTGCTCGTATATCACACTAACAAAAAGAGCAAACCGCCTTTGAATCGTCCCCCACATGAGGGTGAATCCAATCTCTAAGGCCACTCTCTGTTTTTCCCCAATCTTTGTTGTACTTTTTGCCATATTTCACCCACTTAGTAGCTGGCATTGTTGGCTAAACTCCATCAACCCTGCGAAGATTTATCTCACAACAACACTCTGAGCGATGCCGGTGAATGACTGTCAGTCATCTGTGTGTGTGTGTGTAGACAAACTAGACAGGTATAGAGGAGAGAGACAGGAGCAAGTCCAAATGAGTAACTACACTTTAGAAACAAGCAACAAAAAAAAATGCAACCCGCGACTACCAGTCGTAAGCAACTTTTCAGGGAAAAAAGCCCCATGTCGCTTATAATAAGCAGACTTGGCCACTCTGGCTGACTTCATTTTTCCAGCTCACTTGTTTTAAAACAAGAATCCTTTAAAATGGTCTCAACTATGATGGCTACATAGTATGTAATATCACGCCAAAAGACTGAGGCTGAATCTAACATAACCGTTTGGCTGCTTAGCTTATATATGGACAAGCATGACAGAGGACAAAACCTGCGACCCCACAAATTTACCTTGGAAGTAACACAAGGTTGGGGTACTACTGTAGGTAGTAGTCGGCATGGTTCCATTCGCAGCTTATGTTAGAGGACGTAAACACTGTTTAATCCATTCCTTACACTTTTGCTCTTTTGGTTTTGTTTTTTTCCGAAAGGCTAAATGAAAATACACCACCCTCCAAAACTTCAACGTGTGGAGAAATCCAAAGCTTGGCAGGCCCGCTGTGTCTAGTTATGTTTGCTAAATATAATAGGACAATCATTATATCAGGGGGAGGGGGTTACAAACGGTCAATTCTTTAGACTTAATGATAAAAATAACATCAAAAACACGCTTTAAGCAAAGAGTTGGTGTTTGTCAAAAGCCTTCAAAGAGAGGAAATTAATTGGACATCACTTTCAGTTTGGTCTTTGACAGAGTGTATCAGCACGGTTTTGACAGGTTGCTATAATAGCCAACGGCTGTTTGTTCTAAGAGGCAGAGGCTTCACAGACCAGATCTATTGGTCTAAATAAGATATTTAAAAGCATAATGAAATGCAAATTGGTTCAATCTCATCAGTTGTTGGGCTTTAAGACCTCCCACCAACCTTTTTGTCTCTTTAGTGAAGAGACTTTCAGTTATAACTGGGGAAAGCAATCTAAGTGCTTGGCTGGCTTGATTGACAGGCTTGTAGAGGTGTTACCTGGAGTGGGCCAGGCTGGAGGCGGGGCTAGCCGACGGGGACAAAACTCTGCTGGGTGAGGAATACGGGGAGAGAGAGGAACCCACGATTTGCATCTGTCCTGAGGATGACAAGGAGCTCCTCCTTTTGTCAGGAGGGGACCTGGGAGACAAATGCGAGACGGAAACTGAAATATTTCAGATTCAGGCAGTAACGCCGCACAATGCACACTATATCAAGGGCGTGGAGCGCTGTCTGAAGGCACCGCTTGTGTATTCAGCAAAGCCCTACTTTAAATTCATGCAAGTACAAGCTGTCCGTTGCAGTTTCCATCAGTGGTCATTTGGGGATTAAGTGGCTGTCTTGTATGTATGTTGGCTAAATCTACTCTTAAAGGACACAAAACATCGTTCGATAGATATACATACAGTATTACCGAGATTGAACACCTTATTGGTGCACCTCTCTGCCTCAACAAGTGTAATAATCCGTGGTTTTCAGTGATAAAATAAAACACAGCTGTATGTGGACACCCGCGATTCTTCCTCTCGCAACAGACTGACGACACCTTGGTTAGGTTTACCTGGATCTCGAATGCCCCCTGGGCAGGCTGGAGCTGCTGCTGGGATGATGGCGCTCCCGCCCCTTCTCTTCGCGTCTCTTCTCTGATGAGGCGCCCTTCCTGTCCTTTCTCCCCGGGGAGTGTGAGCGGGATCTGGCCAGACGGGACGACAAAGAAAGATGGGGAGAGAGAAGCCATTAAATTACACAAGACAGAGCATGGTAGATGAGCTGATGCATTTGAAATGAAGAACACGAATAGAAGAGGGTGAAAAGAGAGCGATACGACGACGAGGAGAGGAGAGGAGGAAATAAAGCAAGCTATCAGGATGGGTTTTCAAGGAACTTGAAAACTAAGAATAGCCAGTGATGGTTTGAGCAAGGTTTGCAGTGGCACAATTCACATTAAAGTGATAGTTTGGGTGTTTTGAAGCGGGGTTGTATGAGTTACTTATCCATAGTAGGTGTGTTACTTACAGTAGATGATAGTCGGTATGCCTACAGTTTGGAGAAACCGACACCAGAGCAAAGCAATACAGTGCTGTGGATGGGGGACGGCATAAAAATGAATTTTAGCCACCTAAAAGAAAGGCTCACCTAAAAAATTGATATCTGTTTAAGTGTACGCTATAATTAGAATACTTTCACCGCTTTATCTTGCCGTCAGACAGCTATTTCCTTCTTCATTCAGAAGGGAAATTGAACTCAAGTGAAACTGCTTTCTCCAACAAGGCTCAGATGACAAACTCAATTTAGATATGTTTCACTTTCAGTTCAGTTTGCTGTCGGAAAATATTCTACACTTAGACGGATATCAATATTTTAGAGTTTTACAGTACATTGCTTTGCTCCGGTGCCGGTACTCTTGTCTTGTTTATCGATGCTGGGGGCACACCGACAATCATCTACTGTAAATAATGCACCTACTATGGTTAAGTACTAGTAAGTAAGGTGATGAGTAATAAAAACCCCACTTCAAAACACCCGAACTATCCCTTTAAGCCAGTTAAAGACAGTCTAATTACAGTGTGGGCCACAGGACAAAAACACCTACACACAACACACTAGTAAAGAAAACATACAAGATTAATTCACTTCTCAGGTGTCTTTGCATAAAGGGCAGGAGTAGATTAACTTTCTCCACTGGTAAATATGCAGAGCATGTACATTATTTACAGACATGAAATTTTAGAGGAGGTTAGAGGAGGAAATTATAGCCCTTTTCTACAAACAAAGCCAGGCAGGAAAGGACAGCAGAGTTAATGCCAGCCTGTGATGCGGTGGCTAAACAAAGCAGCCTGGTCAATATTGGCCTCTTTGACAGATAAACGGCACAAACAAAGCAGCACCAATCTGTGATCACTTGCTCTCAACCCTTAGTTAATTCTTAATTCAAATGTTCTTTCTCGTGCATCCTGTTATTCTTTCCTTTTTCTTCATTCCTCCTCTCTTTTACCCATTGCATTTGTTTCATTAATTCAATTCACATTCAAACTTTTTTTCCTTCCTCTTTCAAGAGAAGCAGGAAACGAGAAAAAGAAAGAAAGAAAGGATAATAGAGAGACAGAATAATACATTATTTTCTATTAATGTTTTTGTTCATAAGGGTGCAGTAAGCTATGCTCTAGAGGTTCAGCTGAGGTGGAATGTAAAACAGAGGGTGATTAATCATTACGTCCTCAGCCTGTCACATTAAATGTCTTATACCTTTAACAGCAGCTGTACCAATCACAGCTGCTTCACCAACTAAGTAAGTATCTATCCAGAGAAAGCTTTTTTTTTTGAAGATAACTTTGTTTCTTGACTCATCCCTGTAATTTGCATTGCATAAACCATGAGAACGCCAAGAGTTTGGACTGCACGTGTTGTTAAAAAAAACAAAAACAAGTTGATTCTGTTCAAAGAAAGCAGTTCAGTTCAGTTCTTTACTGTCTCACAAAAGGAACATATTTCTGCAGCAAAGCAGCATAAAAAAACAAAACAAAAATACAATACAACAATAGAAGACTAAAAGTAGAGGTTAACCGATAGTGGATTTTTAACGGCCAATATAATAACAATAGTTTGGAGCAGGAAAAAGCCAATAGACGATTAATCGTCCGATATCTTCTTTACTTCTGCAGCAGCCTAGTCAGCGAATTTTGCATAAGCCGTTTTTAATAAATCACTTTTTTTTGTCACCCCGAATTTACTCATTAGTAAGAGAATATCCTGAAGTGTGAATTGGTAGATTGGTGGATTTTGTATTTATTTGTAATGGGCGATGCGCTGTTCTGTGGCTTACACTGTGACTGGCCAGGATTACTGCTGTTGCGCGTCTCGTACATTGTTAAATGCCACTCTTGCAAACCATTAATGTTCGTACATACTCAAGGAGGATCCTTAAGTGTGTGATTTCATTTCATGAGCGGATGGTTATGTGGCTGGATTATTTGAAAGAGAGAACGCCAAATAGGTGAGCAAGTTAAAGTAACAGTGAATGATTTATTTTCCTCCCTGTCTGTCTGTCGTGTTTCGTGGACAAAGATCTGATAATGTTGCGTTATATATTCAAGAGATGTTTTTTTTTTTTTCTCCCGCTCTCCCTCGACTTTGTGTATGGAGCCTCCATGCAAAACGGTGATGTACATGCCCGTGTGGCTGGTGGCAGAAGTGCAGCCGTCGACCGCTATCAGACCCCAGTTCTGCCAATAATGATAGTTTGGCGGTCTACCTCTAATTAAAAGTGCTCCTACCAAGGTTCTGTGTCCGTAGCGACAGACTGGACAGCTGCACTGAGCAGTCTTTTGTCCTGAAACACTCATTTATCTTGCTGAATCTGAAAAGTTACCATGACACAGTCATACAAGGAGAAAATATGTATGTTGGATTGTTGGATACTTGGAGATTCCCAGCCCTGCCACTGACAGTTTTGAAAGGTATCTTACCTGCGGGATCTCCTGTAGGCACTGGGAAGGGAGTGTTTACTCTTCGACCTTGACCTCGACTTCGATCTCGATCTTGACCTCTTCTTGTGTTTTTTCTTCTTTTTGTCTTTGTCCCTCCCTTTGTCCCTCCCTTTGTCTCTGTTTTTATCCCTATCTCTATCTCTATCTCTATCCCTGTCTCTTTCTCTTTCCCTGTCTCTCTCTCTATCTCTGTCTCGGTCTCGATCTCTTGCTGCTCCTCTGGAGGTAGTGTGGGAGGATGAGGAGGACGGGGCCTCCCTGCTGCGATACGCTCCTTTCTTCTCCACGGCGGGTCTTTGATCCTGAGGATACGCAGATGCTGCAGACGACACTTGAGGCAGCACGGGGTCAGACAGGACAGAGAGGGCTTCTTGCAACTACAAACAAAAGGTAGAAAGAATAAGAGAAAAAGAGAAAAAATCAATGAAGGTATTACTTCGACAGACACATTTGGACGCTGGACCTTCTCTTTTTAATTGGTTTAAAGATAAAAAGAAAAAAAAAACAATGCATTGATTACAGTTAACAGTCAGTCTCCCTCTTTTATATTAGGGACATTGAATGAATTCCCAAATGCTTGATCTCCCTATACATCTGTGGAAAATCAATATGGGGAGCCCGTCCATTTCCTGTGTCCATCTTTGTCAATGTTACAGGGTAATACAACGCACATGGTGATGGAAGAATTAGAAAACAAAATAACATTGAGTTTACTCGATATAAGTGATAGCTTCTCTTCTCTGAAGCTTGTTATCCTGAGAACACAACAGGGACTGCTTTTCTTATCTCATTATGGGATTTTTTAATTCCTTTGGGTGCTTCTTCTAATCCTGTATTTGCAAAATGTAAATGTGTTTTGTCACATTTACATACTTTGGTTGGAAACAATACATTATGTGCTTGATTTCTTTTCCATATCGAGCAGTATAGATGTAGCTACAATGAAAAAAGAGGAGATTCAGGAGATCTTTTGTTAAAGGGGCATGGGATCATAACCAGCTGGCTCAGGCCTTACTCTCTTGGGAAATTATAACTCATATTTTTACCTAAAAAAAAGGAAAATCTTTACTCAACTGATTAAAAAGTGTGGGTTACACAACACGGTGCAGCCTTCTGGCTACACGCTGAGTTACAACTGTCAGTTGCAAAGTGCCTCTAATTACACCAATGCCATCAGTGGATTAAACACGACACTAAACCTTCCAAGGTCAGATTTTATCTTCCAGGGTGGGGGTCTTAGATTGCTCCTGGGATCACCCATGTTACATGTGTATGCATTTATGGTACAAAAACAGGCATTTGGATAAAGTGAGACATAAAATGGCATACTTTATATGCTAGCATTAACATAAATGAAGACAGCAAGGAAATTAATGTGGGCTGTGTGACTTCAATCTCTCCAATTCAATCACACCCACCTCCTAACCCATCTGCTAAAATTGGTAAGGAATGGGTGGAGCATAAAAAGAGAGACGGGGAGGGACGGAAAGAAGAAGAGAAGGGTGATGAAAGCAGATGAAAGCAGGAAGCAAATGAGGTAAAGAAGTACAGGCAGGAAAGAAAGAAAGAAAGAGAAAAGTGCTCGCAACAGAAGACAATCAATAAGTATCTAGAAACAGGCAGGGAAGGAAGAATATTTATTACACCTTTCTATTTGCGCACTATCTGGTGTCTGGGCTAAGGGAGAGATAATGAAATGATAGGAAGCGAGGTTTGGTTTAAAATTAGGACTGACATATGGGAAGCTTATCCCAACACCAGGTTGAGAAAACGTCTGCCCTCTCGCACCTGCTCTGGCAAGATATGGAAGTTCGGACGGCACGGGGAGTAACAATAAAAAAAGTTGCAGTCCTAGGGGAGGAGAGGGGGAAGCGAGGAGGAACACACAGGAGGAGGACATTCTCTCATTGTGGAATAAAATAATAAATAAATAAAAATTAAATAAAACATTCAGAGAAAGATTAAACACATATTTTGGCCTGATTAAATTCACAATAGTAAATGTATCACTTAATTAGTATCTCCCGTGCTCAAATAAAAAAAAAAAAAACAGTTTAATTAAATATGAAACACTGAAAGAGACACTTTTACATTGTTAAGGAGAATCTCCTCCTGTTAAATTAGTCTAACAAGCAAAAAAACAGCTCAGTCACAATAATAATCAGAGCAGCGCTGCCTCTCCGTATTTTTCAGTTTTGCATACAGCACACGATCAAACAGGACAAACTCTTTTTTCATTCTATGCTCGTGCACTATCTGACATTGTGAAATAAAAATAGGCCTACGCAGCAGAAAATCTCTAATTAATAAGGAAATTGATGAGAAAAATGTATTAGGGAATTCACAGTGAGAAGCAGGCTCGCCTCCCTCGTGCTCACATTGGCCATTAATTGAGGCTTTGACTGTAAAAAAAAAAGTTTTAAAATCCATCATTGATGGCAGCCTGCGAGAGAGAGAGAGAGAGAGAGAGCTGAGAGCATTCTTATTCCTTCATAACATTATTCTCCAATTCATTGCTGTTTCTCAGCGGTGCCACCGCTACCCTGCCGAGCCAATCGGGGCTCTTTCCTTAACTGTCCTGTCATGTCTGAATGAACACATGAGAAACATTTATGTTAAAGTCACCTATGCCTGACTGACAAAAAAAAAGTCATCGCTTTAATAGAGAGTTGAAGCCAGCAATGTGCATGACTGAAAAGGGTTTGAAAGAGAGCTCCACCGAGGTACGGTGGACAGTTCAAAAACAATTATTGATGCAGCAGAACTGGAGAATTGTCTTTTTTATTCCATGCATTGTTCTTCCTTGACAAAAAAAAAGTGTCATAAAAGAGGGACTTACAAAAGCAAATAGGCATAGGCCTGTAATCTACCAGGTTCTGCTTACAAAGATGCACCAATTGCAGTTTTCTTGGCCAATTCCAATTTCAGTCTGACCTGCTGATTCCGATTTTTTTGCCAATTTCAATGACGTTCTTTCTAAGAACTATAATTGACAACATACACAAACGTTTTTGTAACTTTTCTTTTTCCAATTCAATTGTATGTTTACAACAAAACAGCAAAAAATTTGAGGTTATATGAGCTGTAAACCGTCCGGTTATGACCGCTGGCTGATCGATGGGTGCTTTACTGTTTACTCATGACAGCTTACTCCATCTACTACAGTGCTGACACGTTAACAACATGATGAGCACTGTGGGGAACATGGCGAGCTTACATCAACAGATCCACGTCAGCGCATTTTGCCAACTCTATCAGCATTCACATTTTGTTCTCATACCTACAATATCTATCTAAACCATCCTGTTTTTCCGGGCTTCCAAAATACACCAAATCACAACACTAAAACCAGAAATTATAGGCTAATCACCTTGAAGCCATTCTGATCTCCCTTTACTTGCTCCAAATTCAAGTAATATTTGTTCTTCAAAGTGCTTTTTCTAATGAACAAAACATTACACAGGCATTACACTGTCCCTTGACTATGAACCTCTAGTGACATCTGATAAAATCAAGAGGGAAAAAAGTAAAACAACAACATTGTACTCAAAATTATTGTTTAAAAAGGTGTCATTGATAACATTCAGCCACTAAATGTTGCATTGTCCCTCCCCCGTTCCATTGCATTTACTTCACAGTAAGTCATTGCTAGGCACTTACTGTCAATCTCAGCCATCTATCATTTTTTTACCACATGATACCAACGTCGTTTTACTATTGGCTAACAAGCCTTGTTATAAGTGGGAACCAAACGTCTGATATCTTCCACAGAGATAAACAAAACATTCATTTTGGAGCCACAAATGTATTTAAATGATTACTTCACAATCAAATGTTATCTATGAGACCTTTAAATCTCGTTATGCCATTGCCTTTATTACTATCCATTTCACCGTATCATCCCAGCACATAATGCACTCTCATCTGTCATGTTGGAATGTCTCCTTTTAACGTGGACTGTCCAATGTTTACCAATCACCAATGTGTGATTTGTCAAGTCCTTTAATACTTTGTAGACTGAGCACCAACCCAACATACGTTCACAATCTCTAACTGTCCATACATTCATCTCTGTCACCCATTTATTCATTAGCAGGCCAATGACCTGAATGTTGGTTCAGGGTACGTACGCACGCTCTGATGGCCGCTGCAGAAGTCACAGAACATCTGGAGAAGAGTGACAGAGCTGGCGCAATAGTGACAGGAGCCTGCCCGCTGCCACCTGGCCCAACCGGCAATAGGCCAGCTCACGACGCATCAGTCGGCTCGCATGAGGAGCTGACATGCAACATCCATCAAATGGACAGGCAATCTACACATCAAATGACCTCCACCGAGTCATATTTACACTGTAAAGTGTTTAATATGACAGACAAAGGGCTTTTAAAATATGCATTAATGCAGCACCCCTATGAAACTCAACAAAGGAGGGTTTTAAAACAGAGATACCCTGCGTTATCTCTGGGGCACCAAAACAGTGAACAGGGAAGTTGGTGGACAGAAGAGCTTTCTTTGATTACATCTTTATTTTGCTTCATTAGGAGCAACATTTTTCCTCCTAGGATTCTTCTGTAGTAGTGATGCTACACTTTTGCAAGCGATCCTGATCCTGCAGCCATTCTCCGTTATTGTGAGATGTCCTTCCAATAATGCTACAGTTCTCAATAAAAGCACGAAACAACACACAGCATGTGCTCTGAGCATTAGCGCTGCGTATTGGCAAGAATCTGGCAATACGATACGTATCTCGATACAGGGGTTATGATTCAATATATTGTGATATATTGCGATACTGTAAGCGAGGTGATGTATTGCGATTTTTTCAAAAAAATCGAATTTTAGGAAAACTGTTCCTGTAAACTGTATAAAGAACACACCACCATATGTATATGTGAGTAAAAAAAGTTGATATTTTTTAACACTCCCTGTAACATTCAACATGATTGCACTACTTTTGTGCAATCTGAGCCACTGTCTGCCATAGAGTATCACAAAATATCGCGATATACTCAAGTATCGCAATATTTTTTTACACCCCTATTGAGCATGTGCTGATTTGATAATTTAAAACATTTTCAGTATGATTCAATTTGACAAAGTTATCTTATGTGGTCTTTTCTTGATAATTACTGATACATTTTTCAGATAATAAAATATACTATACTGTATAATACCAACAAAATGTTGAGTTGGCACTTGTTTATTCACTTTAAAAATGTAAAAAGTAATTCTGTCGTTGCCCAAATGTCTTTGATTCCTTCACTTTCTGACTTGATAAATGTTGATTTACCAGCTTTCTGAAGTGGCCAGTCCACAAGTGTGTTGTGTACATCAATACAGTAGTCAACACCATACAACATTAAGGCGTTAAGAAAATCTACATGAACACACTGATTTCTATGGGATGAAATCATAAGACAAACTACCTCATACCTACAACAAAGACAACAAAAAAAGTGTTTTAGAACTTGGGAAAGTTTCAACCCTCTGCCTGTGAGTCTTTGTTTGAAAAGGAAACTATACTCGGCTTCCTTATGAGTGCCGACAGCTGCGTAGTGATTAACTTATCCAGCATACAAATCCCACCTTTTTAGTAATGACTGATTGGAATTGTTGTCACAGTCCAGGCCTAAAGCTGCTCATACATGGAAAGCAGTCTAAGCTGAAGCACACAGATTCAGCTCAATAACAATGTGCGATATACTTTATCTGCTGTGTATACGCGACCTTTAAATGTATGCCGTTTCCCAATATTCACGTGGTATATATGTGACTGATTTACATGAAGATATCCCTTAGCAACCAGACAATCGCTCTCTTAATCTATTATTGCATGGTTACATAAACTGAAAACCGCCATCAATACAGCACACACAGGTTCTAACAGCTGTAGGTGCCTGCAACTTCATTTGCACATAATCAATAATGCACCATCATAGGAAAGAAAACACAGTATGCCATCTGGTATCAACAGACATAAAGATTGAGGCGGTTTTAGTATACTGCGCCAGCTGTAGTAAATGTGATTTTCTGTTAACTGAACCTCTAACTATGACCACAGATTTGACCGCAGTTCAACAAAAAAGTAAGAGGCTGAGAAGAAAAAGCAGAGCGAGCACAAATTTGTCACTGACCTCAGGGTGGACAGGTCTAGCCAGGGGTGTGGACGTTAACAATGTGATGTGGCAAGCTCTACGTTTCAACAGAATTTGTGCTTCTTTATCCACTACCACTGAGGCATTAGTGGGTGTCATTTTTCTACCTTGAATTATCCAACTGCATATTACAAAAAAAGCCTCATTTCCACCCATACCGGTTATATTGTTTATATTCAAGGATTTTAGAATAAAATGTTGCTCTCAAATCTCAAACGTTGGGTGGAAATTAAACAGCAGAGTGGCAGGTTATGTAAAATGCGCAGGGAGAAAAAGTCAAGGTGGGCTAACAAGTCTGTGAGTGTATGCAAAATATTTGTTTAGACTGGTATGCTCTGTGCTGAAATTGTGAAATAATGACATGCTTCTGCTGCATATTAAAGAAAATAGTGGACCTGCCAACCTTGAGAAACAAAACTCAATCATTAATGCTAGCTGGACATTAAGTGGCAGTTTGATGAACAAATAAACTGATTCAAGAAATGCAAAAAATGCAATCACTGGACACGGCATCTTTCCTCTGAAACCATCCTATTTTTTATTCTGAAGGCAACCTGTTGCAGTTAGCCCGGTAAAGTGACTTTTTCAGCACCCCATTTGGCCCCTGATTACAGATGGAAAACTATAACGCCGAGCAGGAATGAGTCTCTCTTTACAAGACATTTGTGATATTCCATCCATCCATCCATCCATCCATCCATTATCTGTACCCACTTATTCTATTCAGGGTAGCGGGGGGGGCTGGAGTCGATCCCAGCTGTCATTGGGTGAAGGAGGGATACACCTTGGACCTTGGACAGGTCGCCAAACTATCGCAGGGCTGACACCTAGAGTAGGACAACCATTCACGCTCACATTCACACCTACGGGCAAGTTAAAGTCAACAATTAACCTAATCTGCATGTCTTTGGACTGTGGGAGGAAGCCGGACAACTCAGAGAAAACCCACACTAATACGGAGAGAACATGCAAACTCCACACAGAAGGGCCCCAAGGCATGATTGAACATGTGACCCTTTTCCTGTGAGGTGGCCGTGCTACCCACTGCACCCCGTGCAGCCCTACATTTGTGACATTAGAAACCCAAAATGATTTAACCCCTGACATGATATCCCAAACTATGGAGGACGAAACTTGCCAAAAAAATAAATAAATAAATGGCTCAATAAATAAATAAATAAATATCTCATTAAATGTACCAAAATATTAAAAATAAATGTAGGCATTAATTAATAGATACAATGTGACAAATTTATATTTCTGTTCATTTGCTTATTTATTTATATACCTTTGTATTAATTCCCCTAACTATCTACTTTTCTATTTAATTTTCCATTTAATTTATTTATTTATACTCACTTTTAAATGTTTTTATGTATTTTTGCATTCATTTTTTATTTATTTTAAATTCATTTTTAAATGTATTTATTCATGATTAAATTCTATGTATTTATTTATGTATTCATATATTTCTGCATGATTTTCCCTTTGTATTTCTGAGAGTCAAGCAAGGGACCGCAGAGCATGTTTGAGGCTCCGCATCCAGGGGTCCGTGGACACACACACACACACACCCTGCAGACCTCCCATTTCATTTTTGATTTTGGCAGGGTTCCGTCCTCCATACCAAACTGCAATCAAACACAAAGCAGTTTGGTATTCTCTCAACGGAACTTGAAATGTGACTTGAAATGATACTTCGGTAGAACTTGGGACTTGCTTGAGATTTGGGCTCAACCACTAAGGATTTAGTCATGATTTGATTTGAGCATAAACATGACAAAGACTGATCCAACTTTATCAACCATTCACCTACCTCGAGCTGTGCCGTCGAGTCTAGCTCGGCTCTCTTGGCCTCAGGCTCCCCGGGGAATGGGCCGCGGAGGGTCTGTAGGAAGAGCGCTGCCTTTCTCTTCCTCTCCGCCTGGAGCTGTTTCTCCTTAGACTCCTTAGATGCCTGGGCCAGCTTCTCCCTGGCTGCGGCCGCTAGACGGTCCTCCAGTTTCTGCTTGGCTGAGGGGCAGGGAGATGAGAGGGTAAAAAACGGGTGAGAGATGGTTGGACCAAGATGAAAACAAAAATTGTAGTCATTATCCCTTTTCTGTTTTTACCACAGCTAGATATATACCTCTATTGTAGTGCTATGCGGGAGGACAAGATGATTGAATAGACAGAGAGAAGGAGGGAAAGAGTGGTTATGCTGTGATTTTCACTCAGCTGGCTTTTTCTTGACCAAATGGTCTTTTGGAAGGCAAAGAACAACAATAGAGAGAAGAGAGGGAGAAAACACAGAGAGAGAGCGAAACGTGTTTAACGAGTGTAAGAAACCAAAAGTATAGAGATAGGCAGGACGAAAAGTGAAGGACAAACAATGAAGAAAGGATTTTGAGAGTCATTTTCCACTCTTACTGTCACATCTAACAGAGATGATGTTAGTGGCATTTTTTCCCTGAGTTTCCAACTCCTGATTGACAGAGTTCCTGCTCTAAATGATAAGGCCTGAATAAGTCTCTGGTGGTAGGGTAATTTCATGCAATCCAAGGTTTATACAGACAAAGCAAAGTAGGAGGGAACATGTGGGTGGAGAAGAGGAGACAGACATCTGAGTGAAATTGGGGGTGGAAAGAAATGTGCAGGGTTTTTGAGAGATGAGGAGAGGAGATGAAGTGACAGAGACGGGTGGGAGATATAGAGAAGCAAGGAGAGCGCAAGAATGAGATGGGTCACAGAGAGAGAACGGGGATGAGCGAGACAGAGAAAACAAGACGAGACCGTGAAGTATAAAGCAAATGCTTGCGGAAAAGCAAGGTATTGAAGTTATGCAACCGCTGGGGCTACTGTTATCTCTTCAGGGTTAAACATAGACTAGCTGCCGAGGCAAATCATATTTGAGTATAGTGGGAACAATAGCCGAGTGGAGCAGAATCCGCCTGTACGCCCAGACAGTGACACGACGCACAGTGCTGCAGGGTGAATACTGTATTTATACACTAATTTCACTCATGGAGGGACATCTTGCTTTAGTTTCTGTAGTATTGTCCAATAAAATATATATAATTTCATATGAAAAGTGCTGAAAAGATTCCGCGATTAACTGCTTAGTCAATTTTGATAACTGATTGATCACTGAAGTCATTTACGGAGCAAAAATGCCAAACGGTCTCCGGCTTCCAGCTTCTCATATGTTAGAATTTACTGATTTTTGCATTATTGTATAGTAATGACTAAAAACTTACAATTAAGCAACTGATCAAAAAAAAAAAAAAAGTAAATGACAAATTGATAATGTAAATAATCATTAGTTAAAGCTGCAATAGCAGTTATTTTTGTCCAGCGGAAACAAGTTGTAAACACTGACATATCATCACCACACAGTCATTCTCCTTTTAGCTCTATTTTTGGTCTCAACCGACTCCTGAGGTAATTATCTGGCTCTCTGGCTGCACAATGCTCCACCATGTTCACCATCTAGTCGCTAATTGTGTCTGTCTGCTGCTTGGTGTTGAGCAGGCAGTGTGTTTTTAGAGCTTTTTCAATGAAAACAGCACCCAGAAACCACACTTTGAGAGCGGTGAGAGTGAACCCAAAACAGTCAAATTGCGGAGAGCTATTCAATGAATTGAAACTCGCTGTGAAGCCTTGTAAAGCTGAGGGGCGCTGTGGATTCAGGTAATAATTCTCTGAAGGTTAGGTTCATCACCATGAGCGACCTCTTTCACATTTTAACATTATTCCACATTGTGATTTGATACATTGTAGTATCCAATGATAGTCTTTGTGATCCACTCAATGAATGGACTACTAAAAGTATTTATATTTACACAGTGGGCAACCGCCGGGTCTAAAAAGTGAAGCCAATGCGGAAATGTCATGAACTTGCATTCTCTCTAACAGCCAGCAGGGGGCGACTCCTCTGGTTGCAAAAAGAAGTCTGATTGTATAGAAGTCTATGAGAAAATGAGCCTACTTCTCACTTGATTTATTACTTCAGTAAACATTGTAAACATGAGTTTATGGTCTCAATCGCTAGTTTCAAGTCTTCTTCAATACAGCATGATGTTCATTTAGTAAATTATGGTCCCATTTAGAGTCAAATAGACCATAAAGCAGGTGTCTATGTTTTCGTCTTAGAACTTTGACCCTTTTTCAGTGTTTTTATGTTTGCTTGTTTATTTAATTTTGTTGATTATATGACTTTTGTATTTGCTCATAATGTTTATTGAGGTGAGATTCTCAAATCTCAGTTTTGATCGCCTAAAAATGTCTTTTTCAGCCTTCTGTTGTACTTAGCTCCACCCTCTCGTGTCACTTCTGGCTGCAAAAAAACAAGATGGCGACGGCCAAAATGCCCAACTCGAGGCTTCAAAACAGCCGTCCACAAACCAATAGGTGATGTCACGGTGACTACATCCACTTCTTTTACACAGTCTATGCATTTACAATATACTGTATCTAACATTGTCCCTGAAAAGAATCGCCACATTGATTTAAGGTATTCTAAGCCTTCTACCGTCACTATGAAAAACATACACTGCATGGGAAAAGTTCGCAGCAATCTAAACGATTCATGTACTTATCACTGGAAACCACTTTTAGTGTGTGGCTGCTTTCCAGACCATCAATACAGATTAGCGTTCCGCTGTCTGCCACTGATTCTCCAGCTATCTGATCAAGTTAGGCCTGCTGACTGACAGCCACTTTGCCACACAGCAAAGCCAATTCAGTCAGCTATTTATTAGGCTTTTTCAGCCTCTTTCTCTGGCCGTCTGTCAGCTCAGAGAGAGAACACATTACACTCGGAGATTGTTCCACTGAACCTAAAACGGGGACCAGTCAGCAGGATTGGGGAGTAACGGAATACGTGGAATGCCGTTACGTAATTAGGATACAAAAGAAGCTATCTGTATTCAGTTACAAACAAAAAAAGATGTTTAGATTACCGATACATTTAGCCAAAAATGGGGATTGTTAGATTAAATACATTTTAAAATAAAGAACGATATACTTACATGCACTGCGTACACATTACAACACTTCTCGACACGAGTCAGCCTTTAACATTAGTGAAGAATGCTTTCACTGGGTGCAAATTTCGCCATTATATTGTAGGCTTAAGTAAATTTTATGAGCACAGTCATCCGAAGGCAGCAGGTATCGCTTCCATCTGCTTCTCCAACTGTGCGCACTGTCGAACCACAATTACGCACAGCAGATCTGCTGGTTACATTCTGTGCAACCAGCATCAGACTGTAAAATAACCACAGAAACCCCCCCTGTGCTTAAGTGAACATCAAATATGTCATTTTGATTAATTATTCTACACAGTTTCTTATGCAGATCAGGCGTGTGTTGGAGACTGACACACTGAAATTGTGCGCACGGATGGACATCTGAAATAAGATGCATCATTTGAACATGTTGAATAAAACAGCACACAGTAGCCGTGAGTGGTAATCAGCCCACGCTCAGTCTGCAGGCGTATGTGTGAGATTACTTCTCTTTTCAATTTTGACCGAGTCAGCAGCTGAGCTTGTTGCGCTGCAGGTTAATGGTTGGCGGGTGATGTTGTTCCCCTTTTTCTGCTTTACATTCAAAATAATGGCAAAATGTTTAGCATTTTTTTTTTCCTCCTGTCTTTATTTGCATATTTGGTATTGAGATAATCCAAAAAGTTACATTACTTTAATATTGTGATACTTGGATTAGGTTACAGACTACATTTTTTAAACAGGTAATTAGTAATTGTATCAGAATACATTTTTAAAGTAACCCTCCCAACCCTGCCCGTCCGGCCCCTTGATGCTGAAAAGTAGCACATTTGTCTTAACTGTCTGTCGGTTCATCTTTCCAGGTTCTATTTTGCAGATGTCTTTCTGGTCTGAGAGAGATTCCTACACTTTTGCTTTGTCCTTCGAGATCTCATGAAACGTAAGACAGCCTCAATCTATATTGCATCAGAAACACTGTAAGTATTGTAAGTAGCAAGTAAATACCTTTACCTCAAGCACAAGCTAGGTTACTCTATGGCCAGACAAAACATATATAGAGACATCTGTCATGTGAAATAACCAAAGCTGTTCTAGCTTTGGCAGACAAGAGTGTATTCGTGTAGGACCGCATCACTTGAATTAGAAGAAGAAGCTGATTGAGGAAAGTGCTTTTCAGGGTCTTTAAATTGCACACAGTTCAATTACTTTACATACTACAAGATAAAGCATTAGCATGCTTACCACACAGAGCAAAACTACATCACCAAAAATCATCTTTGTGAATTTAGTACAGTTCAATCTCAGCCTGGAATTTACAGACAAAAAGAGATAAGAAATCCGACAGAAATGTCAGGCAAGAAAGATATATATATTCTAGGGAAAACTGTTGTAATATTGTTCTTTGTCATTTGCCTTTTTTTGGCTTAACGTATTGTAGCATTCACGGGGGAGGCTTTTAGAGGCAGACATCTTGGCGCCTGCTCCAAGTAATCATTGAGTCATTAGTATAAATCAACTCACACAGACATATGATGGTTGTTTTGTGAGATGACGGGACAAAACGTACTTTTCACACCTTTGATGTAAGGTCAAATGGATTATTGATAGTCACAACTTGTCAGCTTTTGTTTGACAGAGATGTGAAAACGTCTTCTTGGAATATTATGTTATATTTCAGCTGATTTGTCATCATTCAAAGAGACATGCAGACGAAGGTGAAGCTGTCCGATTTTCCTTTTTTTAAGCTAAAAGGATGCAATTGCATATTTTTGGGGGGGGGGTGTAAAAGTATGACAAGATGCAATGAATCAACTTCAAGTACAATAGCTTCCAGCTCCCAGTAGAAAAGCCTATTACTTTTGAAATTAATAGCCAGTTATACATTAGAATATATGAATATTTTAAAGATGTGACTCTAACCTTGAAAATAAAATAGGGGAACACGAGGCAAAAGTTTAGCTTTCTGTAAAAACATGGTTAAGATCACCAACCAAGCGGCGATCTCATTAGATCAGCTGAGTTAGATTTGTTGTCAAATACTATAGGTCCTATAAAAATCCTGTAGTGTTAACCT
This sequence comes from Sebastes fasciatus, assembly GCF_043250625.1. Classification (NCBI taxonomy): domain Eukaryota; kingdom Metazoa; phylum Chordata; class Actinopteri; order Perciformes; family Sebastidae; genus Sebastes; species Sebastes fasciatus. The sequence continues at coordinate 18,002,056 of NC_133813.1, forward strand.
CTTGCAGGACAAAGAAAGCTTCTTGTGCGTGTATGCATTCTGACGTAGACCAATATGTCTGTTTCTGAGTGCAAAGTCACTGATGCATTACTTTAGTTTAGGAAAGACTGGGGGAGAGCGAGTGTGTAATATTCTACAACCACGGCTGAACAAAAGAGAGACAAAAATAGAGAGAATACATCTCCCTTAGGCCTTTGGAGAGATATATGACTGTTGTTTGCTGTACCACACTGCTCGTATCTTACTGCAGGGTACGCCCCTGTTGAGAGAATTTATAATTCAGACTCAATGGATTTATTCATCTCCACTCTTCCCCCCTCTTGTTTTTCCTCCAATTCCAGCCCTCCCAGAAAGTAACAGCATGCCAGTGGGTGTGACGGAGATGTCTTGTAAGCACCTGTACTCAGCATATGCTGACGCGGAGAATTTAATTCTAGCGCAGCCACATTAAATGGCCATAGAGCTGAGGGAAAAAAACAACTTCTATCATAACCAACATGAGATGCTTCATCAACATGCTGTCTATCACACAGGCAGAGTGAGGCCGACAATTACCTGAATGCACAAACTGACAAATAAAAACAGGGCAATAAGAGTCTAAATATCATCCTGATTACATTTTAAAGGTGATGTGTTCAACTTGAAGGCAATAAAGTAAAGTGATTATCACACACTCAAAATCTATATTTGTAGTGACGTTGCCAGCATAGACTGTATATAAGAATTGGACGTAGTCATTTGACATCCTCCATTGTCTGTGGACTGCCGTTTTGAAGCTTAGAGTTTGGCATTTTGCCGTCGCCATCTTGGCTTTTTTTGCAACCTGAGGTGACACGAGAGGGTGGAGCTAAATACAACCGAATGGTCAACAAGACATTTTCAGGCGACCAAAAAGGTTATAATTAACTTCCATGAGCTGAAAACACACTGTGAAAGGGTTAAAATTGTAAGACAAAACCACGGACAACACACAGACTGGACAACGCCGTGGTAGCAACCTGTTAGCCACGCCCTAAAGCATACCCTGCTTTATGGTCTATTTGACTCTAAATGGGACCAGAATTTACTAAATGAACATCATGCTGTATTGAAGAAGACTTGAAACTAGTGATTGAGACCATAAACTCATGTTTACAATCTTTACTGAGGTAATAAATCAAGTGAGAAGTAGGGTCATTTTCTCATTGCTTTCTATACAATCAGACTTCTTTTTGCAACCAGAGGAGTCGCCCCCTGCTGGCTATTAGAAAGAATGCAGGTTTAAGGCACTTCCGCATTGGCTTCACTTCTCAGAACTGTTAGCTGCCCACTAGTTGCCAGATAACCAAATATAAAGAGGTACAGTGGCTTAAGCAGTGCACTGTACTTTGAGAAATATTTTTTAAATTTCCCAACAATCTTTTTAATATCATTACCTTGTTTTGCCTCCAACTCCTCCAAACTGAGGGTGGGTCTCTTCTCTTCCGCCGCACTGGCCGGAGCGGTCTCCCGATCAACCGACTCAGCCCCACCCGTCACAGCCGCCAGCCCCTTCTCCTCCAGCAACTTCAGACAAAAAATGCATGACAATTTACTGTTAATGTCGAGGCGACAGAACATATATTTTCAAGAATCAGTTTTCCATCCATACCAAATCAGCCCTAGATCTACGTGCAGTGCATCGACCAAGGCTGTACTCGACCTTGTCCTCATCCGAGTCATCGTCCAATCGAACTCGGTTCTTCTCCAGCGGCAGCATGTCATTCTCCTTCGCCTTGATGGCAAAACAGATGGGGGCAAAAGAGGCTGCGGTGGCACAGAGAGACAGACGGAGACGTGTGATTTAGAGGAGGATTCAGAAGAATACATCTTCATAGCAGGTGGGAAAAGTGCGTCATGGCCTTCATTTTTTTTTGTGACAATTTTCAGAGAAAAATGAAAAATGCATTGACTAAAGCAATCAGGCTGCGTCTCGACAATGACAAGTGCATAAAACAAGTTCACAAGACAAAGAAAGGAGACGCTGGAGGGGGGACTAAGAGGGGGATGGACAGAGAGAGAACAGAAAGATAGAAACATGGGAAGGAGAAGAAGCAGAAAAAGGGGAACCAAAGAAAAAAAAGACATACACAGAGAGAAAACAAACAGGACAAGAGACCGAATACAATGGAGAAACAAAAACAAACAGGACAGCAAGAGATGAAACAACTATTTAGATATTAAGCAGCAATGGTGTCACATTGACTTCTATTCTGTACTCAAAATGTCAGACAGTAGAGACCCTCATTCCTTAAAGAAACAACCTTAATATAGGACTTTGATTCTTATTGTGGATGGCTGGATATAGTTTACTTGTGCACTGCTCAGAGTAGTTATTAGTTTCCTCTGGTCTGCTCCGTGACCTGTCGCCCCCCCCTCCCAATAGCCTGAGGCAATGTATGCCTTCATTTGCATATATGTGCATGTTTATGGGTCCCGCCAGCGTTGTGGCAAGCAGACTCTTTCATCTTTGCATAGACGTTTCCAGCCTGATATCACCAAATTAAATTGCTTGAAAAAAATACCAACGGACTCACAAGGTAGCTAAACACCAACATATGAAACACACACACACATATACACACACACACAAACTAGAGTAAATATGTGCAAGTGTACTCACATATACACATATTTACCCGAAGGCTTTGCAGCTCATTTACCAAACGAATGAACCAAAGAAGAGGGAGTGAAAGTGGTACGGCATATTTTTTTTTCTCGTGTTAAGCGTCTTACCTTTTGTCAGCTTGGAGTCCAGGACTGATGGGTCTGATTGAAGCTTATCATCATCATCCTCATCATCATCATCGACTGTCTGGAGAGAGAAGAAAATATACACTTTAAACTTATCTGAATCAATTTCCTAGTTCCCGTGTACACTGTTATGTAACACACAATTTCTACATATCGTCTAAACTTGATTATATTTTTCGACATTGTTTCCACATTGTGGGTACACCAGTAGGATTTTGTGAAGAGACAGATTGTGCTGAAAATGAGATTCCATGGAAACCTGCTGTACTTCATTTCAACATTATGTACTTCCATGATGGGTTGGAAGTACAGCAGTAATGTGCGCAAACAACTTGGTGTTTTGCAAAAGTTTCCAAAAAGAAACATCCAGAGGAGCTACCTGTCATTCATTTTGTTTGTCCAAAAAACAAGAGAACACATCCATGGTATGAATACGTCTTTGTTGTGTAACATAAACCGGTGGATGGATCTGAAATGTTAGGATGAGTCACTCCTCGGCATCGGTTTTCCAATTAAACTCAAGCTGTTTGCATTTAAATATTGTAATCCGCCGAGTTCTATCCACGGTTAAGGTTTGCACCTCTGAAGTTGTCTCCAACTGTGCTACAGGAGATGATGCTGTGGAGGAACCAACAGGCAGAACAAAAACCTCTGGTTGTATCCTAATGGATATCTTTAAGTACTTTTACATTTCTATAGTGGAAGCACGCTGAGGAGCTGAGCAGAATAGAAAAGGTCAGTAGACCATTAACACGAGCGGAAGACTCTTTTTGAGTCGAGCCAATCTCCTACGATGGAAAAATTAGATTTTACGCTCAGCTACTGTCAGTGCACAGTAATGGGAAGTCAGGAAAAAAGGAAACAGTGGAAATGATTAACTTGTGCACAGCAGCAGTCTATAAAGGCAAGCTCACATTGTTGCCACTCTTAATGTTTATTTCAGGTCTCCCCTTCACTCACACATCAACATGAACTCCTCTTACAACTCACAGGAAAAACACACCACTCGCTGGACTGTCACTGGTCTTTAAAAGGGACAGTGTGTAGGATTTGGCGACATCTAGTGGTGTGGTTGCAGATTGCAACCGACTGCGTACACCTTTGCTCACTCCTCCCTTTCCAAGACTGCGGTAACGTGAGCCGCTGAGTGCCGTTCAACTCCCTCAGAAGCCATCCTTATAATAATAACACTACTTTAGGAGCAACAGAAGTCAAACGACAACCGGCAGTACGATGGTTTTCCATTTTGCGGCATACGTTACCGCACTTTCACAAGGGTGTCGAAGAACTACGGTGGCCTTCAGGTAACGTAAAAGGATCTCGCTAGAGCCAGGCCCATTCACAATGTCCCCCCTAAGGCCTTAAGCCCTGAACCCTCAGGGGCTTGACTGACGTCACCTGGTAAGTGGCTGAGTGTGAGAGGCTGTAAGGGCTTGAAATGGTATACTGTAAATATGAATGGGACACCAATTGTGGGTTTTTAATTTACATTTTTTACTGACTATCTGAATGTCTTCCAGGCTTTTGGCCAATACGAAACTAGAGGCAACTGTAAAAAAAAAGCGATTTATTTGTTTTTGTCAGACTTCATTAAACAAAATTAAATTAAATGGTTGATAAATAAACCAGGTGTGTAATATAGTATATATGTATGCTTACATTCCTCCGATTTTTTAAATTTTTTTATGTACCATCTTTAATTCTTAATGTTAATATTTCTGTGTAAATTTAAATATGCCTGGCTTAACACCCATGTATCATCCTCCTGCTCCCAGCTTTCAAACTGGAACCAACAGGGCGGCTCGTTTGGAAATTTTCTTCTCTTATATCCCAAAAATAGTTCATCGAAATGTGTTTCTGAAAACATTTTATGGGAGAAATAAGCCACGCAGTTGCTGAATCTGTCTTTATTTTGGATTGACAATGCTAAGTTTAAAGGTTCCGCGGGAGTTTCCAGAGGCGGGCGAGTCGCGTCGGATGCCAGTGATTTGCTTAAAGTAGCCTAGACGCCCCGTCTCTTGAACTGCGCCGTCGCGCTACCAGAATGCTTTGCACAGCTGCTTACATAGACAATGAATGGGAGGAGACTCACTCCAAACTATTCTGGAAAGACCTCTCCAGCTGGAGTTGCGCTCACGTACACACCTTCAGTTTAACCTTTAGAATCCTCTGATTACTTGATTCCAATGCTTTGCCGTGTAGACACAGGACAGTTCAGAAGGTGATAATCCTGCACTCTGAATGAAAACATGCACCGGCGTTTGATAGCGGGGCTGCGAAACCTGTGCCGGTAAGAGATCACAGGCTTTACAGGAATTTAAAATACCTGCCGCAAATGAAAAGTGTAAATGACACAATCGACCCAAGAAGAGCTCAGCTCTAAGTTCTGGTAGATGGATGAATACTTTCACATATCCTGTGTTTGAACCCTCTCCAACTGAATTATACTGCTTTGTTTCCTGAAAGATTTGTTCAAAAAGGACTTTACTCCCAACACAATTTAATTGACAGCTCAATTAAAAAAATAAATTCAACAATAAACATTGTTTTTGTTTCATTTGTATATTAAAAAAAAGACAATTAAGTGCAAAAGAAAAACTGTCAGATGGTAAAACATCCAGCCAAAAATAGAACATTGTACTTTATGTCTTAAATTGAATCATTCCAGGATAATCTGACAGCGGAGGGGATGAAAGCTGCCGTGCTGTGCCCAAATTAAATTGCCTTGTTGAGACTTTATTTAAACACCTTTAGTCAGTGGTGGAAGAAGTACTCAGATCTTTTACTTAAGTAAAAGTAGCAATACTACAGTGTATAAATACTCTGTTACAAGTAAAAGTCCTGCATCCAAAACATTACTTAAGTAAAAGTAGAAAAGTATTAGTTTCAGACTATACTTAAAGGGACTGTTTGTAACTTTTTAAACGTATAAATGTACCGGGTCGGGACACATGCGCGCTCGCATATGCGCGCTCGCATATGCGCGCTCGCATATGCGCGCTCGCGTGTGGCCGCTGTACTCTCCTCCTCTGCCTGCTCGCCTTCACTCAGACAGCGCGCGCGTTCTCGCGTACCCGCTCCACCTCTAGACGTGAACGCGAGCTCACTCCACACTGCAGATGAGTTAGTTTAGCTAAGATAATATCTAGTGAATGTACAGTGGACATTTGTGCAGGAATAGATTCTACAGCTCCTCCAGACCAACGGAGGTTTTCCGTGTCTTGTGAAGTGACGAGACTCTGCAGAGAGACACGTTACTGTCTCGTTATCGACCGGGTGCCGGTGTCTCCCTGCTCTCTCCGGCTGCGGGCGGAGGGAGGCGAGTTTCTCGCTGTGTTTGCTTCTCCTGCCTCAGCGCAGGCTGAGGCAGGAGAAGCAAACAAAGTATCAGCATTGATTCATGGAGAGACCTTCGTCTGGTCAGCTAACATTACTGCCAAGCAGGTGAAATATAGTGATATCGTGCTTTTAGCTGACGTGTGTCGCCTCACTGTTTTGAATGATGCTCGTTCATGTCTATTTAGAGCGAGCAAGCGCAAGCTCGACGCTGACTTTCGTTGATTTCACAGCCACAGGAGTCGCTGTTAACAAGCAATTCTGAAAGTTACAAATAGTCCCTTTAAAGTACTAAAAAAGAAAGTACTCATTATGCAGAATGGTTCATTTATATTATTGCATTTTAATTATTGATGCATTAATGTGTTGGTAAAGGTGGGGATAATTTGTTCACTTAAACACATTAAACCCAGCATAACAACATAAATCAAATACTTCCTAAACAGAGCAGAGCTCTCCAAACAGGAAGCAGACACGTATTTTGATTACTTGGACTATTTACAAAACTCTCCTTTTTTAGATGACAGTTTTATCCACTTCTAAAGTGCCACATTCTGAAGATTTCTAAAGATCGCATCGATGGGTACACAAAGCAACGGCAGCCCCGCATCCTGCTGCCGTCTGCTTTGACTGATTTTTTAGCCCCTTTTCTCACTTTTTCATTAACTACGAAAATATAAATAATAGCACTGACTGAGAAGCAGCGATATCTGCATCCGCCGCACAAATCACAAACATGAGGCAGGTTTCTTATAGAAAAAAGCCGAGCGGCTGCTTGTCGTTGCAGCCTGAGCTGTGTCATAATGGGCCACACTCCTCTGCACTCTGACAAGCTAATGGATTTGATTCGTCAGAAGACAAATTGCTCCTTGCAAAACGTTTTCTCGCTCGCTTCTCGCTTTCTCCTCTCTCACTCTGACACAAAGCAGACTCCACAAACACTGAGTATATGCAAGTATATGTAGGCATGCATATACACGATATGCATATGTAAGAAACATCTATTCATCCATCTACCCACCTAGCTATGTGACTTATAAAATCACCATTTAATTCCCTTGTCTGATTGGGCTCCTGTTCTCTTATAAAAACTCTGTGAATATAACAGATGACTGAACACAAAAGCTCAGCTATGAGACCTGAAAAACACTCGAGCTGAGACGTGCATTTTGGCAGATTCTTGTCAGAAAACGGTTTGCCCTCAGTGAGTGAACTTTAAATTGATTAAAAATCTGTATTCACAGCAAACAGCAAGCTGAAAAGATGAGGGCTAAACTGCCGTTCGGCTTGTCTCATCTTAAACCGTGCTTCAGAGGTTTTCAAATATTATCTGCGTTATTAACAGTTGTATAACCCAACTAGGAAATGTATTTATTAAAAAATTAGCTTGGATTTTATTGGTGAATAATTGCAAAAAAAAACATTTCTAAAGCCTGGTGAATATGCTACAATATGCAAAGTCCATTCATCTTCGATGATGGTGTCATGAGATCAGATTCTAAAGCGACCATGGCAGGAAAACAGACCTTGAAGGAGTTGAGCTCATTGCTTTGCTTTCATTTTGTGCAGAATGTAACATTTATCACCAGAACAGAGAAAAGATGTGATGCATCTCTTGTCCTTGAGTCTATTCACAAGTAAAGTTGAAGCAACCAAAGCAACGACATTTTGACATTCTTCAAGTTTAGCTGAAGGAATGTGAGGCTTCAGCAGCCCTGAGTTAGTCAAATCAAGTGCATATCTTTCAAAGTTACGGTTTTTTTTTTTAGTATAAAATGTCGTCTTTGTGTTACTATCCTTCCACCACTGTCTGGGAAAACACAAAGAGGGAATTCTCTTACCTAAAAGACAACATTTTGGAGTGTCCATATAGCGTTTTTTTCTGAGCGCCGCCTATTTTTCAACTGTTCCCAATGAAGAGAGAGCGTAGAGAAAGAGCGATTGCACTCAGCGTCTCTTTTCAGAGCTCTCCGACCTTTTTTCGCGGCCATCCGAGCACTTCTGGTTGAAAAATTGTATCAGAAAGGCTCTGGTGTCATCAATGTGAATGAAGCTCTCCCCAGCACTTTTCTGCCAGAACAAAATGCTATGTGGACACTCAGCCTAAGGGATATTTACTTCAAGGAGCTGGCAGTCATATGCAATTCACCATAAGTGCAGTCGCAACGTACTCTCACCCCAACTCGTCATATACTGACGCTGTGTCAGACCTCTTGGCGCCACTCTTTTCAGTCGCAGTAAACATGTGCTTCACGTTGTGAAGTAAACAAAAACACTTAGGAAAAAACGACACGGTTGGGCTTAGAACTACTACATTTTTGCCTTGTGTTTGTTGGACCCATCTTCATTTCCACTCTTAAAGCTACGTCACCACTGCACTTTCCCTGAGCATTTAATATTGATGCGGATGGGTTTACATTGTAGTTAATGGAAAGCCCGGTGCGTCTCATACCAACGCTAAAGGGTGCCTTAAGCCTGGTTTATGGTCGCCGTAGTGAAGCCGGAATCCAGAAAATTATGTTATCACGACGCTCACGTGGTGCGCGAAGGCTCCGCAGGTTGCCGCAGTGGTTGGTCGTGCATCTCTGAATTTTTGTAACTACGCGCTTTTCGTTTCAGCATGGATTGCCTTCGAGGAAAGACTGGTCGAGCTGGTTCGCCTGTACAGACATCTGTACATCTGCTCATTGAGAGACCACAGGGACAGTCACATGTCATTAAATACTCGGAAAGAAATGGGCAACACACTGGGGAAAGAAGAGGCTTTTTGCCGCAGGCTGTGAAAGAATATGAGGGATCGTTTTGTAAAAGCTAAAAAAAAAAAAAAAGGTCTCATGGAAAGAGTGGCGACCCGAGGGTAAGCACCGAGAGACAGAAAGTAATTTTGACTTGGAGGTAAGCGACAGTAATAATAACAGTACACAAATGCAATGTTTGACGGTACGTCGGTGTTTAGTGTTTACTACTGTTGCCAAGCAGCCTACTTCCCTTTCCGGTACCACTCGTTGACTTCTTGCTTATCCACAGAATATTGTGTTTGTACGCCTACTGGCATTTCAGAACATATCGCAATGAACAACGTGCTGAGCATAAACGCCTCTGTGCATGCTTGTAGTGCGCGCACCATCTATTGTGTCTCATGCGAGTACAAACAAAGCTTTAAGCGTCGGTATCTAACGCCGACGGCCGTGACAAAGCCCCTGTATTTGACGCCCTGGGAATGAGAACGGGCTGGCAGTCGGTGTGGGGCTCTATTATAAACATTACAAGTATATAAATGAACTATTCTTTTTTTTTTTTTTCTCCAGGGTATATATTAAAAAAATTACAAAAAGCAGGTGTTGAACCCAACCTGAAGGGGAGAGCAAAACTACAACTTACCGAGCACGATTTCAAAGACTGGGAGGAAATCATAAATTAACAAAATGATGAAGAGCATTCTGTAAGACTCTGGGGCACCTTAAAGCCAAAGGGGAATGTATCCCAGGAACCAATCATTCCTGACCATGGGGAATTTGTTACTGGTTAACCAATACACCATGCAGCATATGATGTATGTGCCACTGGGGAGCTCGAAACAGGGGAGACTAATTGGAATTACATCACTTGCAGAATTTTGAGCCTTAAAAGTCTTGAGACTGGATTAATATTTAAAACAGAGGGTTTTTTCTAGTGTATTGCTCTGGTGCCCAGTAAGGGGGCTGGATCCAGCGTTTGACAATCCTCAGCCAGTTAATTTCTCCCCTTGCTCTCTGTGTCACTCTCATCCTTCATTTCAATATTTTAGATGAGGATACCTCTAACTTAAGCACGGCGGGTCCCTCGCTTATCAGCAACAGAAAAACGGCTAATTTCAAGGTTGACTGTAAGTGCGGCGAATGCTTAGACAACCTTTTCCCACGTCTAAACGCTGGCTGCAAAATGCTGTTAAACATAATTACATACAGGTGTGGAGAACAGCGAGGTTCATGACAGGAGACAAATGGGGAGAGCAGTGTTTCTCCGTGGTGTGAAGGTCATCTGTGGGTTTTTATGTGCTCATACCGAGCATCTACTGAGCAACAGAATTAAGAAAAACGGAATAAAAGAAATAATGGCTATTACATAACATTACGAGAGAAAAAAATATATAACAATGATTATTTCTAAAATGTATCTCTCTGGGAACGTTTTTTTAAATTGTGTACTCTATTAGCTTTATTTTAATTTGATGTTTGCCCCCATCCCATCACTAAATAAAGCTACAAAAATTCCTTTAGATTTCCTACATGCTTGTTGGTCCTCCAACAATTTTGCCATCCCATTGTGTACACAGATATTATTTAATTCCAACAGCTCTGCAAGCAAATTTGGTTCTATGGGTCTTAATGGCAGATTTTATATTTGTTTTGCTTGATTGATAGAAGACTTATTACACTGACCTTTCTTTCTGAAAATGTACTTAACCGGCTTTGTGAAACTCCTCTTCAACAAGATCCAAAGACAGCAGTGTTATGTGCCACTTGGGAAAGCTTTATCAACCTTTTCAAGGCTTCATGACGGAGTTTTTATTATTCATATCAGCTGTGATAAAACTGTGGCGGAACGGTCACCATAACCATTAGAGTTCATTAACTGTGGACCATATCAAAGTTCATGGCAATGTGGTAGTTGTACTGGTCAACTGTATCAAACACATTCGAGGACCTAAGGTGATAATAACATCTTAATGCAAACTTGTTTTAATGACACAAATTTCTTTAACGCAACTTGCGATTTTTAGGTTGTAGCGGGCTCCTCATATCATATGATACTAGAAAACTTAAGGAATCCATTGGTGACAACCATGTCATACTAGCTTGTCGTGAAGGACGCTAAATAACGCTCCAAACTTGCGCTAAATTTTGGCGAGAAAAAACTGACATGGCCATTTTCAAAGGGGTCTCTTGACCTCTGAACTTAAGATTTGTGAATGAAAATGGGTTCTATGGGTACCCACGAGTCTCCCCTTTACAGACATGCCCACTTTATGATAATCACATGCAGTTTTGAGCAAGTCATAGTCAAGTCAGCACACTGACAGCTGTTCTTACCTGTTCGGCTTGAGTTTGCCATGTTATGATTTGAGCATATTTTTTATGCTAAATGCAGTACCTGTGAGGATTTCTGGACAATATTTGTCATTGTTTTGTGTTGTTAATTGATTTCCAATAATAAATAGATTATTTGCACACAGCAAGCATATTTGCACACTCCCATGTTGATAAGAGTATGAAATACTTGTCACATCTCCCATTAAGGTACATTTTAAACAGATACAAAATGTGTGATTAATTGCAACTAACTATGGACAATCATGTGATTAATCGCAATTAAATATTTTAATCGATTGACAGAAACACACACACACGTATATATATAAAGATCGTAATACCTCTGTAAAGCTTCTTCCTTCCTTCTGCATGAAGTAATTCTTCTTAAATTCGTAATAGGTGTTGTACTGATGCCAAGACTGCAGAAAGTCAAACCTACAATAGACAGAGGGGAGAACACCGACTGCATAAGATGAGAGGTGAGCACTTCATAAAAGATAAACCAGAGGATGATGAAGAGCTTCTGCAATATCTGAAGGGAAAGTTACTGATAAGAGTTCCTAAAACCAAGATGTGACCGGAGCAACAGATTTATTTCTGGTAAGAACACTTACCGTGGATCATTCTTGGCACGGACACTGGACTCAAACTTAACACCGTTCCTCGCGACGTACTCGGCCAGCTTGTCTATGACTGGCTGGGTGTCAGGCGGTGGGGGGATGATGGCTGCTGATGCCGGTGCGGAAACTTGAGCTTCGGGTTTTAAACTGTTTTTCGGGGGGGAAATTAAAGATGTTAGGCCGAGCTGTGATCTGTTCTTTCCTTGGTCTAATTTCTCTATCAAATGACAGTGTTTTAAATGTAAGTGATTGATTTTTTCATACCCCATGCCATGAGCAAATAATGCTAATTAAGCTTTTTAGTTAAAAACATTAAGCTACTGAAAAAAAAAAATGTCTGTATTGGTCAGGTTTGCCAATAAATATATCTCCAATAAATGCATCAATATACAGTATGTTTAACAAAAAGGTTCATACAACCAAAAACACTAAAAATTCAATGACATTTTAAATGTCAGGGATGTCCATTAGTCCCTACCTGGTTTCTGGTACAACAGCAGGAGCAGCAGAGCTGGTGACCTGAGAGGGGGCTGTAGCTGGTGGTGCCATGACAATAGTTTCAGGAGGGGCGGGTGCAGTTGTCAGATTAGGCAAAGCCTCAGAAGACGTGGGGGGAGGCATGACAGCTGAGGGCATAGTGGTATAGTAGGAGCTGGCGTCTATCCCTGGTGGAGGCGGGGCCAGGCAGAACGTTCCGTCGGGAAGCATGTAGTACCCGTAGTACATTGCTGTTGGAAGAAATGAGAAGGAAATTACTACATCGTCTTCCTTTGATAAATGCTTCAATCGTGCCTGATGAGGGACAAACAGTTACCGTTACCGTTACTTCATGTGGACATAAACTGCATAATATAATGCCACTTTTTTCCACAGCCATGTATTAAATACTAGCTTTGAGAGGATTGGATATGTTCTCTTTTTGTTGAGACTGTCACAGTTGTTGATTTAACTCTGCAGTGAGCTTAAAGGGATAGTTTGGATTGGGAAGTGGGAGTGTATGAGGGATTTATCCATAGTCAGGGTATGGTGGTTGGCACGCCCCCAGTTTGGAGGAACAGACAGTAAGTAGGGGCACAGGAGCGAAGCAACTTACTGATGTGAAGGGAGCCAGCAGCAAAATGTATTTTAGCCACCTAAATAAAAAAGGCCCACCTAAAAAAAAAAAACAATATCCGTTCAGGTGTACACTATATTCAAAATATTCTCACCCCTTTACTTTGCCGTCAGACAGCCCTTTCCGACAAGCTGTTATATCCATCAATGCTCTCTTCAAAGCCACCAGATTCCATTGACAAAAACAGTAATTTAACCTAGCAGGACGCGGAAGTTGCTGGTCTACCGCTGACTCAGTCACACAATAACACAAAGAAACGAACCGATCGAAGGCAGCGGTAGATCAGCAACTTCTGTGTTCTGCAAGGCACAAATTACTGTCTTTGTCAAAGGAGTCTGGTGACTTTGAAGAGTGCATAGATAACAGCTTCAGTTCCCTGTCGGAAAGGGCTGTCTGATGGCAAGGTAAAGCGGTGAAAATATGTCTGTTTCTTCAACACTGGTGGTTTGCCGACTGCCATCTACTGTAGGTAATAGACTATGGATAAGTACCTCATACAACCCCACTTCAAAAAACTAGCCCTTTAAAAAGGCAATAGTTTGTATTGTGCTGTTCTGCTTTAAAGTGTAGGATATAAATCTTGCGTCAATTCCCTGTACAGTTGAGTTGAAAAGTGAGAAATACAGATAAATAATTGTTTAGGTTTTACGTAAAATTATAGTGCGTTCACAACAGTTAAAGGTCACATATTATGCTCATTTCCAGGTTCATAGATGTATTTTAATGTTGCACTAGAACATGTTTACATGCTGCAATGTTCAAAAAACCCTTTATTCTTCTCATACTGCAGCCTGAGTCTGCCTGCCTCAGAGCCTAATTCAGCCTCTGTCTGAAAACCACTGATTCACAGCCTGTCTCCTCCCACTCTGCTCTGATTGGTCAGCGTTTTCTGTCAATCAAACTTCCTCAACAACAACAGCGTCACCCTCCCCTCCCGGAGAAGCTCTGGAGAGAGAGGAGCTAGAATAAAGTTTATAAACCACTTTAAAGTTTATAAACCACAAACTTCACCCAGCGCACGTTACCGGAGGAATCTGATCAGAAATCGGCGACACATGATGAACATCTGCGGTCCAGATTCCAGGTTTTCCTGACGGTTTCTCTCAGGTAAATAATACTATTTATAGCTCTGTTAGTTAACTCAGTGTTTACCTCATGCATCAACTCTGTAAACCGTAAACATACACTCTGTTTTACGTCTGTCTTTACAGATCCATCTGTGAGAAATGACCGACAGAATCATCCCAGAGGAGAGCAGACAGCTGAGAGCAGACAGCTGTGGGCAGATGGGAGATACAGAGCTAACCCGTTAGCATGTAGCTACATGCTAACGGGTTAGCTACATGCTACCGCTATGACACGGTGTGTAAACACAGCGACCATCAGGGTGGAAAATAGAAGATGTGAAACAGTAGTCAGTTCATTATTTCTGCTAAAAGATAAATGTATGGAAGATCAGAGTAATGGTATATTATTTACAGTAGTAGCTGTCTCTGTGTTACCATGACTACAGACCACCGGAGCTTAGCTTACCATAGTTTACCAGAGCTGAAGACTTTCTCCTGTACCATGTTCACATAACTAACTAACAGGTGAGATGATTACAAATGCTGTGAATAATTAATATTGTCATCTGTCAACTCAAATAAAGTTTGACTGTGAAACAGAAATGTGTTGTGTTGCTTACAAGTCACTATTTACTACCTGTAATCTGCTACATGCATGACATCAAATATATATAATATATAAATATCATCTGTTTAAACAGTGTAATTACATAAAGCCTTTGTGAAAGAACATGTTATATTTAGATGGGAGTACATGAAGCCTGTTCTGCTGGTTCTTGCAGACTTTGCTCAAGTTAGGTTGAGGAGGAGACAGTGACGTGCTGTGGGGCGGGGTCAGCTACTGAAGGTTCTCTCTGGTTCGACCAGGAAACCCTTACATGGCTTGCATTTCTCTAATGACGTCAGAAGAGAAGGAAAAAAAGCGATTTTTTTTTCTGCACCCATTTCCGGACAAACGGAGGAGGAGAAAAAGAGAGAGGATGGTCTTTTATGATACTATGGTGGCCTGTAGACACACTGGGGACAGATATTGATGTTTAAAAGACATGGAAAAGTGCATTTTGCATAATAGGTGACCTTTAAGGGATGATTTACTAATTCATCTCAGAGTATTGTCATGGCAATCTTTCTATTTCAACCTCTGTGAAGAACATTAACAGGCCAGGGAAATAGCCATCTGCCACTGGAAATAGAAACTGTCAAAACCAGGCTTGTTTAGTGAGCCTATAAATAATAAAAAAAAATTTCACATTTGTGCTCAGTCACTTTGTTGAAATACATTTCCATTGCAGGAAAAGCTGGACAAAGCCTTTTTATGACCGCAGCAATGTTTCCCTTTTGAGGTATTAAGCTGATCTGGTTTGTCTCTTTTATTGTAAATATAAATGCAAGCTTTTTGTGAGGTTGTTGTACACACTAGCATGCAATCTGCAAATTTGACATGGAACTAAGTGACAAAAATGAATCAAACTGCGCTAATAAGTGCTACTGCAGGAGCTTGCTTTAAGATTTCCTGTTTCTTAAGACAGTTGAAAGTATTTCTAAGGGTGGACAAAGAGTGTAAGCAGCTGCCTTCAAACTGGCCGCTGGACAGCAGCACATCAGTGTGGTTGTTGTGGTCAGGCCTCGAGAGTTAAGTGGTGTAAAAGTGTTCATTATATAGCTGTGATGGGCCTTCTGTTGCGAAAGCTTGCTTTGTGGTGTGTTTTATGTACTGTGCTGTCCAGTTCACTGTCAAGCTATGTTTTTATGTTACATTTAACGTGTCCGTCGCAGTAATTAATTTAAATCAGCAGAGGGAAAGGAATATAAATCAAGATGTGACCTACGTGCAAAAAGGGTCATTTCCCTTATCAGTGGGTTTGTATTACAAAGAGTCTTTATTGAAAAGAGAGAGAGGAAGCGGACTGCGGACGGGGGGGTGGGGGGGGGGTAATACAGGAACAGGGACAAAATAAATGGTCAGTGTCAAAGAGGAGACAGTGTGATATTAACACATTAGTCACTGAGCTGGTTGACTTTAATGACACATCCAATTTTCTCCAGTCAGGAAAATGGAAAACCACAGGAGGAGCTTTCATTTACAAACGTTACACGTGTGTTACAGTTGATATAAAGACTTAAGATGGAGAAGGTCAGAAAGGAAATTCATTTGAATGGATGGTCTGATAGATAGATGGTCAGATAGATATATTATCCATAGATTAACTTTAATGTTGAAGTTAGTTAGCTGGCTTTTTTTGGAGCTGCTCTTATTGTCAGGTCTTTAGCATACTCATATCTATTAGGGTTCAGAGGGAGTGATTAAATACAGTAAATTAAGGGAGGCAATCCAGTACAAAAGAGGTAATGGAGCAACTTATTATCCACGCCCTGTATTAACATCATAAGTGGCAAAACTAAAATGTTCAAAGCACAAGAGAAGGCCATTGGACCAAGCGTAGCATAGCTACACGGACGGGCAAATTAGCAGCTCCGGTTTTGAACACCAACGCACATCAACGGCATTAAGCAGCTAGGTCATCCACAACCAATTTACTAACATCAACAGCCCTATTTCCGCAGCAAAGATCGGGTCAGAGGACGCCCTCCACAACTGTCTCAGGGAGGAATAAATTGCAGTAATGGACAAGTTAACACTCGCGGGTCAGCAGGGGCCGATGGCCGTGGGTTTATTTGAGCAGGCATTTCAGGGGAGGATTGAAGACATACATGAAGAGTACTTAAGCGGAAAATGTGAAGAATAATGTGGAGTGGGGGTGGATGTGACTCATGGCCTCGCATACAGTATACAAAGCCAGGCATTATTTTGAATTTTATGGAGGTTTTACAGTATGTCATTCATTCGAAAAACGTAATTTCATTCAGTTAAAAAAATTTCATCTTAGGTGACGTTTCAACGAAAGGTCAGATACTTCATGTGTGGGAATGATCAAGGCATTACATTAGCCTCAATACTGTTAGTCATAGTCAGTAGCTCATAATACAATTTATCAAGTTCTGTGTCTAAGAGGCTCACTATTGCAATGCACGTAATTGTGGATCTATTTTTTATTATTATTTTAACTAAGGCTATCTGAGGGCGATTAAATATGGTGAAAAGACCTGTGATGTAATTTTGAAAAGACATTTAAACCTCCTAGGTGTAAAATCAGAAAATGTCTGGCTTTGGTGACTCCTAGTAGCGCCAGTGACAGAGAGCAATGATCTTATGTCAGTGTCACACAAAGAAGTGAAACCATGACTTTTGCATTAGGTGTTTTCGGACCAAACAGTTCTGGGAACTCCCTGAGAGGAACTGCCCACTGGTGAGCTCCCCCGAGAACGACATACCTTCAAGGGCTTTTTGTCTGCTTACATTCGCACTGCCAATAGGACCGCTGAAGTGACGTATGCCTTTTAGCTTTTTTTGGTAATATAAGAATAAACAAACAACTCTATTATATGTCACAATCATATAAACGTAAGCCAAGTGGCCGTGGTGAAAGTATCTTTTGCGATTTCAGTTCGAATCGGTTCTATCGTTCTTCGGCTCAGTAGATGTGCTTTGTGCTACTGGGTTACCCTTCGTGCTACTGGGTTAGCTTCACTGAGCAGCAGCTCTCACACTTTCATTAGCACACACCAGTTAACTTCTGCACTTTACTGTTGGTTCATTTGTCCATGTTTTCTTCCATCATTTTTCGATACGACCTGTTGATTGTGTTCTGTGTATTCCATTGTTTGCATGGCTAACGGGCTTTTAAAAACGTCGGTTGCAGGTGCTGCATTAGCTCGTGTGTTTGACCAATCGCCGCACACTTATGTCACTCACAGTTCCTTTTGTGCTAGGAGAGTACCTACTCTGAAACCGTGTTCTAAGAACTACTATTGATCCTAATTCTTGCGGTGCGGACACAATAAAATGGGGGTTCTTAGAACTATGAAAAAGTTCCTCCAGTCCGAAAACACCTACTGTGTGTGTTCCACTTCAAATTTCACTTTTTAAAGATCAAACTTTTTTGTTGGGAGCATTTATTGTTGTTTTGGGGCTGTGCAAAGGATTTGCCTTACCTTTATATTCCGGTACATCCATTTAACTTACTGTACTTTAGACATTTGTCAAAGCATGTGAGAGAGTGCAATTCTTGAGTGGGACTATGATGAGTATGCTTTAATTTTTGAAAGCTCTGATTATGCCTTTCATGTAATGTACACAATTCCTAAAACAATGAGGATACATTCAAATCAATACGTTGTTGTGTTTTGATCCCCTTACGAGATGCGGTCTGTGTTGCTCATGTTATCACACCTTCTAAGGCTCTGGCAGGTCTAATCCAAATTTTGCTTACACCAAGGACATGCATCAATTTAAGTCTGACCTGACCCAGAGCCCAGGTGGACTAGAAAGTATGGACCTGAGAGCTGGTTCGGGTCAGGCCCTCTGGTTTTTCAGGAGGTGCGGTCTGCCCCAGAACACCTCTAAACTCAATATTACTTTGCTGAAAGGCATTGAAAAATGCCTTTGCATCAATTATAGACTACGGTCAGCATTAAGTAGTGGAGAGCTGTATTGAACAACCAGCAGTGGCGGGACACTATAAGCAGAAAACGGTCCAAAAGGAGGAAGTCAATGCCAGTTTTCTGTGGTCGACAGTACTCTGAGAAAAAAAAATGCAGTTTATAATAGCTGAAGATAAAGAAGAGCCACTTTACTTGGCAGGAGATTATAAAGTAAAGACGGAACAAAATAAAGTATACCAAACCCAACATGTGATGGAAACTATAAGAGTCTTTTGTTCTAAAATAGAAAAATAAAAAAATCTATACTCACGGTCAGCAGAGTACTGCGCTGGTGTGCTGGCTGGAACTGGGTCTGTCACTTCCTCTGGCTTGGCCACTACTGTTGCTGTGCCATTCCTTTCCTGTCGGCATTTTCGTACAAGTGCTGCCAGAGGATGGTCTGGGTCCATTACTTTTAGAGGCTGCAGATGAAAAAAAAAAGGCCAGTTTGGTAAAACAAAAAAACAGTCCATCACACCATTGTGTTATTTTTTTGGAAAGAAAAAAACATAAGAGATCACAAAACTTGAGATCATGCCACATACATATTACAGGAGAAGGAACCATTGTACAGCAATAATATCATATATGCATTAAATATTCAAAGCTCTCTGAAGTCAGAAAACCGTGAAATGCCGTGCAATATTAAAAGCACGACATACAGAATTTAATAGTTAACCCCATAAAATATGAACTATGAATCCTTAGTAGGAAATTAGAGTAGCTGATTTGAAAAGGAAAAGCTCTCTTGATGGGAGGCAACTGTCGGACAGCTTGTTATTAAAAAGGAGCTCATTATGTTCCTTTAAAACGACATGCTTCCATGCTTCTTCTTGCTGCTCTGTCAAAGACTAATGGCTGTCCTGACAATGCACATGAAAGTACTAACAAAGAACTGTAACAGTATGAAGGCAGGGGAACCAGAATATACTGTAGTTATTAGAGAATGCAGTCATCAGACATGAGCAGAACTGACAACATGGGTATGTAATTTACATGGCAGGCAGCGGTCTCCTACCAGTTAGAATTGCAGCATACATTCGCAACATTATAATACAGTTTGACTCCAAGGCCTTCACACACGAATAAACAACACGGAGATGCGAAATACTCGTCAGCTAATAATCGCATCAAAACTATACCGACAGCAATGTGAATTGGCGACAGTTAAAACACTTTTTCAGTAAAAGATTTGAATAGGTTTGCGCAGGCAGAGAACACCAGGATCCTCTTGACCCAGAGCAGCATCTGGCAGTCTGTCTGATGTAAATTGTTGTATAGCCTAAGATACTTATAAGCTATTTTAGTTTCATTTTAGTGAAATGATCTGAGTGAATCTTCCTCTTGTAAACAGTTATGCATTGTAAGCTATATGTCTAGGGCTTTTATTGTGGAAGGTAAGAACGGAAGGAGACGATCTGGTCTGCGCTGCCTTTTTCAAGGTTTATACTGTACGTTTTGAATAAGTCTGGTCTGCACAACGTGATTGTTTGACGCATTTATTCGCGGTGCAAAGCTCAGAAAAGTCAGCCTTGTTCCAAAAAAAATATAGTTTTTTCACAGTAAAATATTCACGTTCTGTGTGAAAAACAACAGGTGATATATTGACATGCGAATTCATCGCACAAAAAAAAACACTGCCGGTGTGTAAAGACCTTTAGATGAGCAGCCTATGGTCACTGTCCTAATGAAAACCATTATCCTACTTCTTAAGCTACATAAGTAACATAAAATACTTGTTTAAACTCCTGAAAAATTGCCTGAAAATTGCTCGAAGACATAAACTGGGCTGTTTTTCTTGATTCATTAAAATGCCATGTTGTGGTGATGCATGGTTTTCACAGGTCAAGTAGCAACTGTAGCCAACAGCTAAAGCTCCACACTGGGTGGCCTGCATTCTGTTTACATTACCTTCACCAGCTCCTCCAGGCGAGAGCACCTTTTAGGGGCAAACAGGCTGGGATGGAGGTAACTGCCATCCCCATCCTCGTCTGAATCGTCAGAGTTGGATTCTACAGCAAGAAAGCAAAACAAAGAAAATGTGATGAACATATGTAGGTAAAAAATGTTATAACTAATGCAGAGTGTTGAAGGTTATTTTTTGCATTCTACTGTTCTGTTTGATTGCCTATGTTTTCACTGATATTTCTGCATTAATTACAGCACATGACACCGTGTGTGTGAGGACATGACATCTATGGATTCAGCGCCTGCTTTCTATAACTCACCCTGCGACTGCTCTTGCTTCTTGGCGGAGACGAGGTTGTATCGACCTTCCTTCATGGCCCGCAGGATGTGTTTGTAATAAGGGTTCAGGTAGTGGTCAAAACGAAGAAAGTCAAACTGGGAGTTGCTGGACTGCTTAGCTTTCAGGACTATCTCAAACTGAGCACCCTGCTGAGACACAAAGTTAGCTGTCCTCTCAATGATGTTATGGGTCTTGATGGTTGCCGGCTACAAAAAAAAAGACAAGAAATATATAATAAATATATAAATCCATTAATTATTTGTCAAATACACACAGTGTGTAATGTTTAAAATGACTAATATTAAAAAAAAGGAAATGTTTTACAATAAAGAATGAATGAACGGTGTACATTGCTTTATGCTACAATCTGCCTGTTAACTGAAATATCATATATATTCACTCCAGTAATGTAATCAAAACTGACATGGAAGCATGTAGTCCTCTGGCTCAGACAGTCCAGTAGTGTTGGCAGAAGTGTGTGGGCTGCATATGTGATGGGAGAATGCACTGTGCATGCAGAGGGTTATAATTTGAATTCCTATTTGATGGGATGTTAATGAGTGTGCTGCTGAATGCAGTGTGTGGTTACATCTCAATTAAATGGACATACGTTTAACCAAAACCTAAAAACCAGTGTGGCTTTTTTACGTGCATTTCCCCACCCCAAATACATTCACTATTAAAATCTAAGATTTTTATATTTTCCGGAAATGTACCTACCCCTTTGCAACCCAAACAACTCATAAGAGTGACTGAACCTGACAGCTGCACATAACTAATTAGGATGCAATGCAGTTTATGAATGGCTTCTCCATACCAAGCACACAAGCCAATTTGGCTCCGAGGCATTTTCATGCCAGGCATTCTCATGTGTTATTTTGATGACATTAATTCTTAAAGTACACATGGGGTGGAAATCAGTGAAACCAGACATGATCAATTATACATTCATTATTGTCCCCCCTTGTGTGCTTTTAATGATTAATCATTGTCATTACCTAGAAAAGTGCATCAATCTCCAAAACAACGCACATATATCTCATCAAGATGAAAGTCAT